>NW_006409477.1:37808-50367 GCF_000296735.1 Chrysochloris asiatica | reverse complement strand
ATATATATATATATACATGCCTGTTGTTATTTGCCATCGAGTAGGATTCGACCCATAGCGACCCTATACAGGGTTTCCGAGGAGTAACTGGTGAGCTTGAACTACCGACCTTCCATTTCAAACGGCTTTGCAGTCTGGCGGATTAACCCTCAGCGTCACACCAGGACTCCATAGTGGTGGTTTTGTGCCGTGGAGTCGTTTCCGAGGCTGTAAATATTTACCGAAGCAGAAAGCCTCATCTTTCTCCCGTGAAACTGCTGACCTTAAGGTTCACAGCCCGATTCGTTACTACTACGCTACCAGAGCTCTCTCTCTATATATATATCCTGGCATGGTGCTGTGGGATAAAGCATTAGACTGCAAGGTCGGCTTGAACCACAAAGTCAGCTTGGACCACAAGGTCTGCAGTTTAAACCCACCAGTCACTTCTTGGAAGTCCTATACAGGGATGCTATGAGTCAGAAACCACTGGATGGCACTTAACAGCAATATATATATCCTGGTGGTCCTGTAGGATTGGCAGTGGACAGAGGACCACAAGTTTAGCAGTTCAAACCCACAAGTTGCTCCTCGGAAACCCTATATGGGGTCTCTGTCAGAACTGACTTGATGGCACGTATCAACGACAACATCTATTTTGAATCATGTGAAACTACCATTTTTGCAAATCAGGCATATACATGGACAGCCATTAGATGAATATTTTTTTTTATAAAAGTATGAACTAAACAGCAGTATGTCAAGATAGAATGCTATTGTTGTTAAGTAGCATCAAGTCATTTCGACCCTGTATAGGATTTTCAAAGCATGACTGATGGATTTTAACCACCAATCTTTTGGTTTAGATCTCAGTGTTTACCCTACAGTGCCACAAAGAGTCTCCTGAAAGGACTGTTAGAGAGTTAAGTGCTGAATTAGTCTCTTGTGAATAAATTAGTATCTTGCATAATTCGTTAATAGATGGAAGCCAGTCCAAATGTGTGGATAGATCAAAAATTCCATTTGAATTTATCTCTGGGAGATTAAGCTGAAGGTAGTATTCACATAGACAAACTTAGAATCATAATTATTTCTGCACTGTCCAATTTATATTTTCATTGTAGAAATTGTTAAAATATCCTGTAAATCCAGAAAGATCAGATTTATTGCTAAAAATAGAAAAACATGATAGTAAAATGTGTGTTCTTTTCTGTTTCCAGCGGTAGTGATAACAGTAAAAGTCCTTCTTATTTTGAATTCTAAACTATGCTCCAAATGGAAAATAAACACACACACCACTCACACAGTGGTTTATGCTGTATAAATTATGTGCTTTCAAATTTACTGATAATGTCAAACTACAGTCTGAAGTCAAAGTTTATTATTGTTCCTAAAGGTATGGACCAGTTTCTTAGCAATTTTACAATGGGAATTGACAGTCATGGAAAGTAAGTGACTTGTTTAAGGTCTTAGTAAACTCTCTTGGTACTCTCAAGTTACATCATGTTCTCCTGAGTTTTAAGAGATTATAGTTGGGGCTTCTACAAATGAATTAGGAAGAAATAATGAAGTACTTTACTTCTTTAGGTTTGTAGACAAGGGCAAGAAAATCCTAGCTCACCCACTAGATTTCCACTTTTAAACACTCTCATTCCATTTTGTTCATCCCTCTTTACTTAATTGTTGAGCTCTAGCTCTGGTAGCATAGTGGTTTCGAATCAGGCTGCTAACCTCATGGTTAGCAGTTCGAAACTATCAGCTGTTCCGCAGGAGAAAGATGAGGTTTTCTGCTCCCATAAAGATTTACAGCCTTGGAAACCCTGTACAGGGTCGCTATGAGTCGGAACCGACTCCACAGCACATAACAACAGGCCACGTTTATAATGAAAAGCTTAGAAGTCTCTATTTATCTACTTCACTTTGTCTATCAGTTATTTTTCTTAAAGCAGAGACTGTATGACATAACAATCTGAGAAGTTTTTTATAAAGCACTTTTTTCAAGAAAGCTGTAGCTGGACCTTGAGGTTCCTTGTTTCATCTACTGTTACTACAGAATTCTTTTGGGTGGGTGGTAAAGTGTCCATTGCACATAATTCATGTTCCCCATTCATTGAGAACTCCAGCTAAATACTCTATTGATTTTACTGAACTACCTAGCACAAAGATATTTCATTAAGTTGGTAGTGAAGGAGGGCAAGCCACAGGGTGTCTACCCTAGACCAAATGCCTCCAGTATAACATTGTGTCAGCCCTGCCTCCATCCTGAGATGATCTATCTTCATAGCATGTGAGAAACAATTGATCTTGCAGGTAATAGGCAACTCCAAAGTAATAGCATCCAAGAAAAGCAGAACAGAAATCACTTGAGTGCCAGTATCTTGTTCCTGGGATTGAAAATAAGCTTTTCTGTGAGTCTAAACCTAAAAAGCAAGCAGTCTAGTTTTGCAGAATGTTTATATAATTTGCTTTATTTTAAATCTGTGTGTGTGTTGATCAAAGATATAAAGAGCAATAGGTTTTGCTATATATAAACTGGGGCAAGGCTCACACTCTACATGAAATTGATGTGCTGATTCTCAAAATCCTAGAGGTAATTTTCCACTACATTTGACCAGCTAAACACTCACATTGTCAAAAAGTTTTGGCAACAGGTTTTATTTTGTTGTCGGTGGTTTTTTAAACACTGACAGAAAGCGGGAGGAAATCCTCAAAAGAATGAAATAATTTGAGTAAGTTCTATTTGTATATTTTTAGACAATCAGAACAATTCTTTGAAGGAGGTTTATGGTAATAATTTTATGCACGTTTCCTAGATTGCCTGTATCTGCAATCTGCCCTGATCTGGCTTCCTGGCTGGCTGCCCTCCTATAAACACTGTAAAAAAGAAACACTGCCACTAGGAATTGTCTTTGAGACTGGCCACTCGACTAAAACACATGCCACAGTGGCAGTTTGAGTTAAGAAAACAACTGCTTCATCAAACACCAATTTAAGAAATTACTACTAAATGAATCCTGACCATATTTCCTTTACCTATGAATAATAATAGTGACAATGAGGATGACTACAGATGGAGCACCTACTCCTGTAAGGCCTGAGTTAGGAATTTAGTGCGTTTAACCTCGTCCTCAAGGAGCTCTGATAGTGTAGTGGTTACGAATCGGGCTGTGAACTTTAAGGTCAGCAGTTTGAAACTACCAGCGGCTCCGCGGGAGAAAGATGAGGCTTTCTGCTCCGGTACAGATTTACACCCTCGGAAACACTGTACAGGGTCGCTATGGGTCGGAACCGACTCGACGGCACTTAACAACAACAACCTCGTCCTCATAACTACACTACAGTATTAGTATCATTCCCCCAACTTTAATGAGATCACAAAGGCCAAGAAAGTTCAAGACTCTTACTCAAAACCTCATGGCTTGAGGCATCTCCCCAGCCCAGTCCATACTGGTGGTGTGCCACAGAGTCAGTTCTGACTCAGAGGGACCCTGTATAGAATTTCCGAGGCTGTATACGTTTACAGGAGCGAATAACCTCATCTTTTCCCACAGAGCAACTGTTAGATTCAAACTACTGACCTTTAGGTTAGCAGCTCAGTTTATAATCCACCATGCCACCAGGGCTCCTTTAGCCCATAATTTTGTTGTTGTTGTTAAATGCTGTTGAGTTGAGTCAGTTCCAATTCATATCGACCTTATATAGGGTTTCCAAGGAGCAGCTGGTCAGTTTGAACTGCCAAACTTTGTTTCACAGTCCAGTGCTAATCCTACAGCACCACACCAGGAGTCCTCAGCTCATAATGGCAGGGGTGAAATTCTAACTTACCCAGTGAACAGCCAGCTGATGGGCTTCTGAAATCAGCAGTAGCTTCCAGCTGAATCCTGAACAAAATTAAAAATGGCATAGTGCTTTCCACAGAGAATGAGTGATTTACATTATTGTCTATCTACTCTACCCTTTAGCCTGCCCCTCAAGAAGTTGCCTGGATCTGAAAAAAAAAAAAATTAAGAAAACTCTCCACAGAAAATGTGAACTGTTGTGTCGACGTGAAAACCAGAAAGAAAGAACACACAACCAAAAATACATTTAAATATATATTTTAAAAAATATTCAATCCTATCCAAGTAAGTTACATCTGTCCTGAGTGATGGCTGTTGTCCAGTTATGAAAACAGAACAAAAGATTTAAAAGACAATTTTAATTAAATAAAATGTGACATGACCTTTGGAGCATGTAATAAAATCCTGTTTTCAATGTAGAATTATATAGCTGTAACCAAAAACAAGGAGTCCTGGTGTGGCGCTGTGGGTTAATGCGCTAGACTACAAAGCCGTTTGAACTGCAGGGTTGGTGGTTCAAGCTCACCAGCTGCTCCTCGGAAACCCTATACACAGGGTCATTATGGGTCGGAACCGACTCAATGGCACTCAATAACAACAACAACCCAAAACAAAATTGGTTAACACCTGTAGGTAAATTATGAGCAACAGTCTTTAAATGGCTATTTGGACAGACTCCGAATTACTAGCCAAGCATAGCATTAGTTTAAGTACGTTGCTTCACTCAGCTACTTACTGATTACTTTGTTCCACAGATAGTTCTTAAACACCTATAATGCAAACACCTAAGAACAAAGTCATGGTAAATAAGACATAAAACATGGTCCCTGAAATTGTAGAGCTTACCAGTCAAGGGCTATCTAATTTTTATTATTTAAAATTTTGTACTTGAAATGTACATTAGGTTCCTTTGATGTGCAAAGTACACAGAAATGGCAGGGGTGTGTGTAAGCGTACACAGTGCCAACCTGAGGCTAGAAGTCCTCAGACCAGAAGGAAGGAAATCATGATGTAGTGTTTCAGAAGGTGAGGATGGCAATATTGTGAACTGCAGACTGAAGCAGGGTGGACAACCCACAGCGCAGTGCAGGCAAGCAAGCTTGTAGGAGAAAGTCCATTCTGCTAGTCATTACCAGCAGTTTGGCTGATGATAGGCAGCAAAATAACATTGTAGAAAAATTCTAAACACAGAGTCAGGAAACCTGGAGTCTAGTCCTAATCCCCCTATGACACCGAGGACAAGCACCTTAGCCCCTTGGAGCTTCAACTTCTACATCTGAATGGTGAGGGGATTTGGACTATAAATTTTCTTCAATTAATTTCAACAGCCTTTCATATCTATTCTGAGATGAGGTCATAAATTAAGTATATTTTACCTCTAATGTGAATATTTTAGGAATCCTGGTTTGGCGCCACAGGGTAAGCATTGGACCTCAAGGTCAGTTTGAATTGCACGGTCGATGGTTCAAATCTACCAGCTGCTCCTCAGAAACCCTACACAGGATCACTATAAGTTGAAACCGACTCCACAGCACTTATCAACAACAACAACAATGTGAACATTTAACTTTCTTTAATGGAAAGATTTCATAATCCATAAGTGTCAGTAGCATTTTCCAAAAGCATTTATTAAATGCTCACTTATATATTACATTGAAAGACGTACATGAAAAATAAAAATTCAACTGACCATTCAGTTATTTCTTCAATACTGTGCCTTGCAAAAAGGACTTGACTCATATTGGATGGATGTGTCAGTCATCTACCTTCTGAGATATGAAGAAGGGCTCTCTATTCCTATATCATCTTTCACTAGCTCTGAAATTCTTCCATTACGGTTCGATTTTTTTAATTAAAACATTATCTCTAAGATTCCCCACCTTTAGAGAGTTCACACTAGCCATATACAAATAAGCAGAGGTTACGAAGCAGAGGTTGATGCTAATTTATGGAGACCTTCCACAAGTGTCAAAATACAACTGTGCTCCATAGTATTTTCAAAGTCTGATTTTTTTTCTTTTTGTTTTTCCTAAGGAGCCTCTGGATGAACTTGAACCTACAACCTTTCAGTTAGCAGCCAAGCATTTGCACCACCCAGAGACTCCAGAAAAGAGATTAAAAGAGAGAAAAGGTAGTGTGCAAATTTTGGTGGATAGAAGGGAAGGATAGGAAGTACAATGGGGTCACCTTGGAGAGAGAATTCTGGGTAATCAGAAGCCAAATGAAAGCATTGAGTGTGCCACAAGGAAAGGAGATTTGACTGTGTCAGGAAAAGAAACACTGAACAAGGTGGGAGAATGCTGAAGACAACTGTTTACACTTTATCATGTTTCCAAAGGTTAGTCCTGCTGCCAGATGTTTGTCATCTAGTCAGTAAAACTTGGGGTGATTGAACTTTTCATCTTTAATCCTTAAACATTTTAATTGTTTAGATATGTTCATGGACATGTGAAGAGTGGTTGAAATTAAATGAGATACTGTGCATGAAATAATTTGTATCAACTCTGAAGTAAGAACCAGATGTCATTGTTTTTATTTGATAGCGAAAGCAAGGGCAAGAGGCTTTAAAGGATAAAGGGTAAGGGAAGTAGCTATATAAATATATAAAATTATATCTGGCAGCAAAAGCTAACTTACTCCAAAACTAATTTTTCTCTCTTAACGATAACATCAATCCTTCACTTCTGAGCAGAACCATGGAGGGTCTTGAAGAGGAAACCTCCCCCTGGCTGAACATAACAGGGTATACTGTCTGTAACCAAGCAAAATGGTTTTTTTGTCTGGGAAAGAGGAGGTTCCAGGAGCAATAATCAACTAGCATGCCTAGAAGACATCAAGGTTTCATCTGGGAAAAAGCTTCTTCGATTTCAGGTAGAAAAAAACAATGATATGGAATAAGTTCTAAATATCAGATAGAGTCTTCCAAACTGCCTTGAGTCCATTTCTGCAATGACCCATGAAGACAGTCATTCTGAGTTCACCTTTTGCTTATGACATTGGTGTCTAAATTTCCATGTGCTTATTCAGTCCCAGGGAATGATTATAAAACAGTACAGCTTTTGACACAGTATAGATTTCTACAATAGGATTGATTTCTGCCCTAAATGAAGCCAGGTCTTCACTCTAAAATATTTGCAATGGTCCCATAAAGCCTTTCCTGGCTTTTGTCTTACCAATGTGGTTTTCAATTTTCTTGAAATGTCTTCCTAATAAGCCCCCATGATCATCTTATGTCTTTTGAGAATATCTATCAAGATTATTCCTTTAGAAATAAAACAAAAAAGTCACCATAACCTTCTGAGCTGACCTGTTTGCCTTGAATTTTTCAACTGACCCAGCAGATCCCCTAGAAAGCCATTCTTTTGACTGGACTTTTTTTTAAGCAACCTAATTTGTGGTGCTATGGGTTAATGCACCAGAATGCAAAGCCGTTTGAACTGCAAGGTTGACAGTTGAAGCTCAGCAGCTGCTCCTCGGAAACCCTATACAGGGTCGCTATGGGTCGGAACTGACTCGACGGCACTTCACAACAACAATAAGCCTAAGACAAAAGTATCACTGAGAGAGCCTGTTTGCGGTCGTCCATGGATGAGACATGTTTAAAACTATTTGTCTGGAATAAACCTCTGCGTGTATGAACGGAAACCCTAGTAGCAATACTTTTTGACTTACCCTTGTATGTGTTATATCAGCTTTTGATGTGACTAGCAAATATAATTTTAACACTTTCATACAACAAAACTGCGCTCTCAAATCTGGTAATATAAAATTAAACTCTCAGGCATATTTATTTATATGTATTGAAATAAAAAAAGATAAGACATTAAACATCTAGATTTCAATCTGCAGAGTTATTTATCATTAAATCTTAAAAGTGAAATGACTGCTTCTAAGGGTACTCTTGAAAGCTTTCAAAGTCATTGTTTTGGAAAAGTTGCCCTCTTACACTGTCACCTTGTTTTAAATATTTGCTGGTGGAGCCACCATTTCCACAAAGCCCAGTACAAGGAAGCCTCTCACATACTTGTCAAATTGTATCAACACTTTTCCAGATCCCTCAGAAGTCTTATGATCATGTCAAAGGCTTACATTCTTTCCAGAAAAATGGTTTAGAAAGAAAAATAACCTCGATATCACTGTATTTTGCAGTAGCCATGACAGCAAATAATTCAGAACTTTTCCAGAATGGATTTAATAGAGGACATTATCAGAAGTCATTATCAATATCCCTTTCCTCCAAAAAAGGTATTTCAATACAAAAGAACCAGCATGTGTGTCTTGTACTTTGTTTGATAGGAGAATGGCTTAATGTCCTTTTTGAGCAGTCTAGGAATACTTCAGGAAGAACCTTCTTAGTGACTATAGATTACAAAGGATGGGTGATTGAAAAAAGAATTTAAAAAGTTAGAACATTTACTAGGTCATCAAAGATGGGAGAAGTGGGATGGAATTCAGGGTGGAAAGTCAGCCATGTGTGTAGTTTCTTCTTCACTCTTACTTAACTGTGTGAAATGAGGAAAGCCAGAAAAAAGAGTTTAAAATGATCTAGCAGACAGTAACAGAAGAGGTCTCTTCCAGCGCACCCTCTCAAAGGAGCAAGTGTTTTTGCCTCATTTTGACTCAGATTTGGGATCTTGACAGTGCCCTCCCATTCACACAATGTATTCTTAATAGAAAGTTGATGTTTTCTACTAATTTTAAAATTTTATTTCAATAAAGCAAACTTTATGTGAAGGCAATGTGGCAGCCTAGATTGGGTCCTGAAATAGAAAAATGACACTGGTGGAAAGACTAGAGAAGTTCTAATAAAATCTAGAATTTAGTGAATAGTAAAGTACAAATGTTGGTTTCTTAGTTTTACCAAATGTATCCAGGGCATATAAGCTGTTAACATGGTAAATTGGAATGGGCTATTCAGGAACTCTGTGCTACTCTTCTGTAAATATAAAATTATTCCAACATAAGATATTTATTTTAAAACTATGATATTCTTGTCAATAAGTACAGTTATAAAAATTTACCATTCCATACAAAATTTATTTCGCACATTCTGCCTTTGAAATATACATAAAATATATTAAATTTCCCAACAGCTAATCTGAAAATCCTGGCTTGTGCTAAAAGAACATGTATTTATGAAGGAAGGCACCTGGAGATTCCATAATCTCATTATTTACCAAGTTATCGATGAAAGAAGGCTCATAAAACTCAGGATCAAAATACCAAGACAGAAATCCATGTGACTCTTTTGAAGATATAACTAATTCATTAAAAGGGACAGTGAGATTTTCATTTATTTAAAAATGTAACTTTTATAAAAGCAATTTCTTATTGTTATGACTTCTTAAAAAGTATAAATCATTCATTTATTTCAACTTAGTCAAGTATTATTGACTGTCTGGTAACCTACTATTCAGGTTTGTGATAGTTGTGGGAGATTGGAAAAACATAAAACTTCATAAATTCATGACATCTACAAGTGCTTTTCCCTAGTAAAACTCTGTATCATAATGCACTGAAAGAACAGAATTGGTCATTAAAAATAAATAATGAAATAATTAGCACAAAAAAGGAAAATCAGGTAATTTATGAATTTGGCTTTAAAATATTTACCCAAATGAATTTCTAGTCTATCTGCAGGCAAGAAATAAATTATTGAGATCTAATAAAATTTGGGGAGCACATACACACACAAAAAAATGCAATAGACATTGATAGATACTATCCGCTATACGGTCTCCATAGCAATTCTCCAGAAAAGGCCATTATGATCCATCATCCTCTTTACAATTGCCTATCAATAATCAACCTAGATAATTAATTTTGCTTCTATTTTTTAAAAATATATACAAAGGACACCTTATGGTCTACCTCAATTGCATATTCCAACATTTAGCAAATTGCATTACTGGAAAAGTTTTGTCTTACTTTACTTTCCAAATTACCATGTAATTCCATGTTAATAAAACAAAAGAACAGAGAGTATATTGTTGTTGTCGTTGTTGTTATGTGCCATTGAGACCATTGTGACTCATATAGACCCTGTATAGGGTTTCTGAGGAGTAGGAGATGTGTTTGAAGTGCCGATTTTGTAATTAGCAGTCCAGTGCTTAACCTTTAGCATGTTAGAATTGGTAGCAATTTTTCCTCTTTGTCTAGCATGAATCAGTCTCTCCTAGGTTGGCAGCGGTAGTGAGATTGGCCCTGGATCAGACATTGTTTCATTCTACTGTGCATGGGGTTGCTATGAGTCGGTTCCGACTCGATGGCACCTGACAACAACAACAAATGAATAAATGGAGTCCTGGTTTGGCACTGCAAGGCCAGTCTGACTGCAAGGTCAGCAGTTCAAGCTCACCAGCTGCTCCTGGGAAACCCTATACAGATTCACTCTGAGTCAGAATTGACTCCATGGTACTTAACAACAGCAACAACAACAAATGAATAGATAAAATAAATCTACTTCTGCACAGTGACAAGCCTACATTTCCACCTAACCCCCAACCTGACTCATCCCAATACACCCCAAAATAATACAGACTTCTGAAACCTATTCTGAAACAGTCAATTTGCTTTCTCTAAGATGTGGCACTGTGGGTTAATGTGCCAGACTGCAAAGCTGTTTGAACTGCAGGGTTGGTGGTTCAAGCTTACCAGCTGCTCCTTGAACACTCTATACAGGGTCGCTACGAGTCGGACCCGACTCGATAGCACATAACAACAACAAGGTCACAATATTCCCAAACACCATATAACCAGTTGCCATCAAGTCTACCTGGACTCATGGAAACACTCTGTGTATTGTGAGAGTTTCAATGACTTATTATTCGGTAGATAATCAGGCCACTGGGGAAGACTCAAACCTCCAACCTTTTAGTTAACAATCAAGCACATTAAACATTTTAATCCTACAGAACTGGTAAACCAATATACATATTTATTGAAAATACAGAAACACTCAGTAAGGTTAAGTGTGGCTGCTTTTTATTGCTATTTGGCTAGAACGGGAGTACGTTAAGGCAATTGCATCCGTGCTATCTAATATGGCATAAACTTTTATATGAATAAAAATCCACAAGAATATCACAAAGCAGTTAGCCAATTAAACAAATTTTATCCTATAAATTACTTTTCTATAGACTTAATAGCCTTCCTATGAGTTTATTTCAGCTCCCATAAAATATTTTCTCATATTAAAGAAGTTGAGAAATTTACTTAGACACTAAAATTAGCAAATTATCTTTGATTTGCAATTCTATTAATTGTTCTTCTTTTGTGTTTCTTGGCAAACTCAGAATAGTTTGCAAAATTTAGCTCTAACTAATGTTGACGAAATATTGCAGGCCACTGGAAATGTCACTAATGTCATTTTCCAGGCCAGTTTCAAATTGAAAACATGTTTATACTCTCTGCACAACTTTGTCACACAATTTCTTATAAATTTATGGCAATTTGAATGTGTTTTTCCTTTTGTACTTTTTAATAAGGTTATTTGTGAACTCGAACTGTGACAAATTTTGACAGACCACATGAAAATAGACATTTTCCAAAAAGTCAATTTCTTTTTATTAACAATAATTTTTAAATGCTAATATAGTTCTCAAGAGTCAATAACTCTGCCTATGTAACTGTTTAGACATGATCAAGTTATCGTCACAGAATTTAGGCTCATCCATCAGTATTTTCTCCATTTTATCTATGGAAAAGGCAGGTCTATATTGAAAAGTGCAGAGTTAATAAAAAATCGAGTTAGGGAAGTGATCTTGCATCTTGAATTTCAGCTTAGTGTTCTGTCCATGAGATCTTTTTCACAAGAGGAAATCTGAATTCTTTTTATTGTAGTTAATTTTAAGCTAAAAGAGAGAGGGGGAATAAACTTGGGGATACTTAGCCACTTGGCTAAACTTATTCTTATTAGATGTGTGCATTTAACTCCATCTTTGGCAATAATTTCTTCCACTCACTTTTTTTTTTTTTTTTTTTGAGGGGTAGGGTATTTATTTGTTTTTTTGAACACTTTATTGTAACTTGGGTGAAAATTTACAGAGTAAATTAGTTTTTCCTTCAACAGTTTATACATGTTTTGTTTGATGACTTTAGTTGCAATTCCCTCAGTGTAACAGCACTCTTCCCATTTCCTCCTTGGATCTTCATCAGTAAATATTTCAAGTCTTCTTTGCTTCCCAAAAGCAAGGTTGCATCATCTGCATACCACAGGTTGTTTATTACTCTTCCTCCCATCCTCATGCCACATTCTTTTTCAGCCTAGTTTCTCAGATTCTTTGCTCAACATACAGATTGAATAAATATGGTGAAAGAATACAACTCTGGAGCACATCTCTCCTTACTTTAAACCATTCAGCATCCCCTTGTTCTGTTCAAACAACTGCCTCTTGTTCTATGTGCAGGTCTATCATGAGCACAATTAAGTGTTCTGGAATATCCCATTTTTCACAATGTTATTCATAGTTTGGTATGATGCACACAGTTGAATGATTTTGCAAAGTCAATAAAGCACAAGTAAGCATCTCTCTGGTATTCTCTGCTTCCAGCCAAGATCCATCTGACATCAACAATGATATCCCTAGTTCCATGTCCTCTTCTAAATCCTGCTTGAATTTCTGGCAGTTCCCTGTCACTCTACTGCTACAACAGGTTAACAGTTTTTGGTTTTTGGGTTTTTTGAATGTTTTATTGTGCATTATGTGACAGTTTACATGGGAGAACATTAGTTTTACATT
>NW_006409477.1:1696-4478 GCF_000296735.1 Chrysochloris asiatica | reverse complement strand
AGCAAAAAGTCATTAAAAAGACAAGAAAGAAGGAAAAGATCAAAATGGATGTCAGAAGAGACACTGAAACTTGCTCTCCAGAATAGAGATGCTAAAGCAAATGGAAGAAATGAGGAAGTACAAGAGCTGAACAGAAAATTTCAATGGTCAGCTTGAGAAGACAAGGTCAATTATTACAACAAAATGTGCAAAGATCAGGAGTTGGGACGAACACACTCAGTATTTGTCAAGCTGAGGGAACTGTAGAAAATAATTCAAACCTTGAGTTTCATAATTGAGGGATTCTCTGGGCAAATTATTGAATGAAGCAGAAAGCATCAAAACAAGATGGAAGGAATACATAGAGTCACTGTGCCAAAAGGAAATGGTCAATATTCAACCATTTCAAGAGGTTGTTGTTGTTAAGTGTCATCAAGTCGATTCCAACACATAGCGACCCTATGTAGGGTTTCCAAGGAGTGACTGGTGAGCTTGAACTGCTGACTTTGTGGTTCAAACTGACTTTGCAGTCCAGCACATTAACCCAAAGTGCCACACCATTTCAAGAGGTAGCAGATGATAAAAAGCCAGTGACGCTGAAGAAAGAAGTCCAAGATACATTGAAGGAACTGGCAAAGAACAAGGAACCAGGAATTGACATAATACAAATTAAAAGCTTTCAAGAAAGTGAGTGAAGCACTCACTCATTTATGCCAAGAAATTTGGAAGAAAACTATCTGGCAACAATCTTCTAATTGGAAGAGATCCATATTAGTGCCCATTCCAAAGAGATGTGACCCAATGGAAGGTGAAAATTATTGGACAAAATATTTGATATCCCATGTGAGGAGGAAAGTTTTATTAAAGGTACTACAGAAACAGCTGCAAGCATACATTGACAGAGAACTTTCCGAGGCTCAAGTCGGATTCAGAGGAGGATGTGGAATGAGAGAGATCATTGTTGACATCTGATGGATCTTGGCTGAAAGCAGGGAATACCAGAAAGATGTTTACCTGTGCTTTATTGACTACGCAAAGGCATTCGATTGTGTGGATAATGACAGGCTATGGACAACATTGTGAAGTAGGAGTATTCCGGGAACACTTATGGTGCTCATGAGGAACCAATACATAGACCAAGAGGCAGTTGTTCAAAGAGAACATGGGAACACTGAACGGTTTAAAATTAAGAAAGTTGTGTGACAGGGTTGTAGTCTTTTACCATACTTATTCAACCTGTATGCTGAGCAAATAATCTGAGAAGCTGGGTTATATGAAGAAAAACGTGGCATCAGGATTGAAGGAAGATTCATTAACAACCTGCAATATGCAGATGATACAACCTTGCTTGCTGAAAGTGAAGAGGACTTAAAACACTTACTGATGAAGATCAAAGAGCATACATAGCCTTTGGTATGGATTGCATCTCAATAAGAACCAACTGTGTACATTTCTTCTCAATTCCATGTTCCCTGTCACTGCATCAGTAGATTTAAATTTGTCATGTGAGTTAGAAATTTACATCACAGTTATTGGCAAATCAGGATCAGGCAATGTTTCATTCTGTCGTGCATAGGGTCGTATGAGACGGTACCGGCTCGATGGCACCTAACAACAACACAAATTAGATTCAGCAATACATCAATAGGGGACTGACATAAATTCCAGTCAGATTCAGAAGAATCTGAATTCATTCCTGCTGTCAGATGGATCTTGACTGAAAACAGAAAATAGCAGAGAGATGTTTACTTGTGCTTTATTGACATGTAAAGGCTTTAGACAGTATGTAAAATCACAAGATATAGATAGCTTTGTAAAGAATAGGATTTTGTTGGTTGTTATGTGCTGTGGAGTCCAGACTCTTAGCAACCCTGCATAGGGTTTCCAAGGCTGTGAATCTTTCTGAGAGCAGAAAGCCTCATCTTTCTCCCACAGAACAGCTGTTAGTTTCAAACTGCTGACCATGAATGAGATTAGCAGCCCGATTCATAACTACTACACTACCAGAGTTCTTGAAGAATGGGATTAAAGAACGCTTAATTGTACTCAGGAGGAACCTGTACATAGACTTAGAGGCAGTTGTTCAAACAGAACGAAGGCATACTGAATATTTTAAAAATCAAGAAATGTGTATACCAAGGTTGTAGTCTTTCACCATACTTATTCAATCTGCATGCTGAGCAAATAATACGAGAAGCTGGATAATATGAAGAAGGACGTGCATCAGGATTAGAGGAAGACTCATTAACAACCTGCAATATGCACATGATGCAGTCTTATTGGCTGTATTGCCGAGAAATTTGGAAGACAACTATCTGGCCAACTGATTGGAAGAGATCCTTATTTGTGCCCATTCCAAAGAGGTGACCCAACGCAATGTGGAAATCATCAGACAGTATCTTTGATATCCCAAGTGAGTAAAGCATTACTAAAGGTAATACAGAAATGGCTTCAAGCATACATTGACAGAGAACTTCCAGAGGTTCAAGTCAGATTCAGAAGAGGACATAGAACGAGGGATATCATTGCGGATGTCCAATGGATCTTGGCTCAAAGCACAGAATGCCAGAAAGATGTTTACCTGTGCTCTATTGACAACACAAAGGCTTTCAGTTGTGTGGATTATGAAAATCTACGGACAACTTTGTAAAGTATGATTATTCCGGAACACTTAATTGTGCTCACAAGGAATAAGTACATGAATCAACAAGCAGTTGTTCGAACAGAACACGGGAACACTGAATGGTTTAAAATTAAGAAAAATGCAACAGGGTTGTAGCCTTTCACCATACTTATTCAACCT
>NW_006409477.1:0-1124 GCF_000296735.1 Chrysochloris asiatica | reverse complement strand
TGAAAGTGCCATGGGCTGTCAAAAAAACCAACAGATCTATGTTGGAAGAAGTGAAGCCAGAGTGCTCCTTGGAGGCCAGGATGGCCAGATTTCATCTCTCATACTTCAGACATATTATCAGGAGGGACCAGTCACTGGAGAAGGATATCATATTTGGTAAAGTGGAGGGTCAGAGAAAAAGAGGAAGACCCCCAGTGATATGGATTGGCAAATTGGCAGCATCAATGGGCTCAAGTGTGGTGACAATTGTGAGGTTGGCCCAGGACCCGGCAGTGTTTCGTTCTGTTGTGCATAGGGTCGCTATGTGTTGATACTGACTCGATGGCACCTAACAACAACAGCCTTGTTTGCTGCAACTGAAGAGGACTTAAGATGGTTACTGATGAAGATCAAACATTACAGTCTTCAGTATGGATTGAGTCTCCATGTAAAGAAAATAAAAATCCTCATCACTGGACCAATAAATAACATAATGATAAATGGTGAAAAGGCAGGCTTTGTCAAAGACCTCATTTTGTTTGGATATACAATCAATACTCATGGAAGCAACAATAAAAAAATCAACTGATTTATTGCATTAGGCAAATCTGCTGCTGCATCACACTTCTCATTTTTTTTTTTTTTTGTAACTTTTTGTATTGTGAATTGAAAGTTTACAGACAAGATCATCAGTTTTACATTGAACAAATCATACACTTTGTTTCATCTCAATGATTCCAATCTCCCCCATGGAGCAACAGTTGTCTTGCTTCTTCCCTGTAGGTACCCATATACAAATATCCTCTTTCAAACAATTAAATATTTGTGGGATATATATAAATATATTCCATAATATATATAAATCCCACTCTGGTAGTGTAGTGATTATGAATCGGGCTGTGAACCTTAAGGTCAGCAGTTCGAAACTACCAGCTGGTTCTGCGGGAGAAAGATGAGGTGTTCTGCTCCCGTAAAGATTTATAGACTCGGAAACCCTGTACAGGGTCGCTATGAGTCGGGTCCAACTCCACGGAACAAAACCACCACCACCATCACTTCCTACCATATTTATTCAGCCTGTGACTTTCTGTCCATGTATCTACACAGAAAACTCTCTTGTTCCAAGGTTATATATATATATATAT
>NW_006409476.1:43120-54382 GCF_000296735.1 Chrysochloris asiatica | reverse complement strand
TTTCTTAGTGATGTCCTTCCCTGGATTTGGTATGCTTGCTTCTTAAATAGTGTTAGGGAATTTTCCATCCTCTTCTATATTCTGGAATAATTCGAGTAGAATTGGTGACAGTTCTTCCCTGAGTGCTTGGTAGAACTCACTCGTTAAGACATCTGGGTCTGGACTTCTTTTGGTTGGGAGTTTTTTGATGACCTAATCAATTTCTTCTATTATTTTGGGTCTGAGCTTTCTACTTCACTCTGAGTAAGTTTCCATCTCTTGTATTCTGCTCCTTTCCCCTTTCAGTGTATTGTCCATTGCTGATATTTTATTATTATCACCTGGACTTTTTTTTTGCAGGTTTTGAATTGTTTCCAATGCTGTATCAATCTTGTTTAATTGCTCTTGTAGTACTTTCCTGACTTCTTCCTTGCTTTCCTCCACCCCTTTTCAGAATATATGAATTTGTTTCCATATCATTCTTCTGTATTCTTTCTCAGGCAAATCCAAACCTTGCTCCTCCTCTTCTGGAGAGCCTTTGTCTGATTCCAGTGCATTTGTCTCAATTACTCTTTTCTGGTTTTGGACATGTTTTGAGATCTTTTTTTGTGTTTGAGATCTTTTGTTTATCATTTCCCATAATTATGTGGATTTTTTAATGTTAAATGGATGTTTGTTGTTGTGTTATTAAGTTTACTGTGTGTCTCCTAGTGGATATGATCAGGAGATAGGCTTCCCTTTTTGCATGTAATATTTAGTAGCTCTTATTGGCTGTTGTCTGAATGGTGAAATATTATGGGATATGCTTGTAGCTTTGCTTTATGGCCATGATTGCTGTCCGTTCTTGGATAATGTAGGGAGGAAAAGCTCCCACCTCCAGGAAAAATGTGTGATCAAAAGGCCCGCAAATTAGAAGCAATATAAAAGCATTGAGAAGAATCTCCACTTTGAAACAAAAATAATTGCGTCTTTTTATGTTGGGGTTTTACAGATTGTTCATATGGTTTGTCTGCCAGGCCAAACCTGATTTTTTTTCCTTTCTGGGTAGGCAGGGCTTAATTGTTCTGCACAAGTTCACTTTAGGGCTGGGACCCACAGGCAGAAGTCAAAAGCAGCAGCCAAAGGATTCTCCCTTGGACGGATGGGGCTCTGTTTCTCTGTGCTGTGGGAAAGCTTTAGTTTCATTGCTGGACTTCTTTTCTGGGGTGTGCACCCACCCACTTGAAGGCGTCCGGGCTGGGCAAAGAAGGCATGATGGGGAAGAGGAGGAAAATTAACATGTAGAGTCACTCCACATCTCCTTTTGAAAATGTTGCTTTCCTACTTTTAGCATAGGTTTCCTGTGATGGTCTGTCTGTAGTCCCACCCTCTGACTTTTGCCTGGAAGAGATGACCCCAGAGGAAGTCCCATACCAGTTTCTAAAATGTAATGTTTTCCTTTATACTGTGCTTTTCCCACTGGTGGTCGGGGAAAACTGATGCCCAGACCTTTCTGTTAGATCCAGTTAGGTGCAGTTTCATGACAGCCACGTCTCTGGGTTTTCAACCCCTCCCCCATGGAGCCTGCCCTATCTGACTCTGCTCTGCCACTACCAACTGGAACTCCACAACTTAATCTTTTCAGTACACACTTAATCTTCTTTTTTGGTTTATCACATCAGATGGCATCATGGGGAATCATCACATAGCTCTCACATTACCTCAATATGTAACTGCTAAACTACTGAGAATTATATTCCACCCAAGCTGGCACATAATTTTGGAGGACACAATTCAATCCACACATGTGACCTCAGAGGCCCAAGTCCTGGCAAGTTGCCATATTTCTTCACCAAAACCATAAAACTCTTGTCTCCTGATGGAGGGTATAGAAAATTGAACCATCTGCCCAGGACTCTCTTCATGAGTAAATCTCCTGTAATAAATTCCTTCATTGAATCCTGGAGTTGGCAGCCACTTTCTTCAGTCTCACACCCTTCTCTGTATTTTAATGCAAGTTTCAAGCTACTGGTCCATGCCCTGACAGTTTCCCCCATCCCAAATCAAATGTAATGCTGAAAAAATAAATCATGGGACTGTGTATTTGTTCTTTTGGGATTTTTGTTTGTTTGTTTACTTATTTCAGGAAATATGCCTCATACCTCTAGAATTTGTTTCCCTTGGGTTCTCCAGGAAAAGAGTAGCATATTCTTATGTTAATTCTCTTATTTCAATGAATTCCCTTGATAAACAAGTTCTCTCTTTTATTTTCTCTGATTTGAGTTAATATCCTTTAGTTACATCTCTTCACACACCACTCATCTATCTGTCAGCTTGTCATAGTAGATTGCGTGTTGCAATGATGTTGGAAGCTATGGCACTGGTCATGGTGGACAGGTTTCAGCTAACCTTCTAGACTAAGACAGACTCAGAAGGAAATGTGTACTACTACTGAGTATTAGCCACTGAAAACCTTGTAAATAAGAGTGAAGCACTGTTGGATACCACCAGAACACTGCATATTGAAACATTATGAATAGCACCAGAATATTGTCAGATATGTTAAGTGCCATTGAGTCAATTCTGACTCATACTGAGCCTGTATTGGGTTTCTGAGAACATAGTGAAGGAATACGAGCCCCTCAGTTTGTAAGGCACTGGAAATATGACTGGGGAAGAACTGCCTCCTCAAAGTGGAGTTGACCATGATGACTTGAAAGCAGTAAAACTTCTCAGACCTTCCTTTGCTGATGGGGCATAAATCAAAGTGAGGGAAAGCAGCTGTAAACATCTATTAGCAATCAGAAGATGGAAAGTACAAAGTGTGAATCAAGGAAAATTGGAGGTGGTCAAAAATGAAATGGAATACATAAACATCAATATCCTAGTCATTACCTGAAATGGGCTGGTAGTGATCATTTTTAATCTGACAATAATGTGGTTTACTATGACAGAAATGACAAGTGAAGAAGAATGGTGTCACATTCATCATCAAAAAGAACATTTCAAAAGCTATCTTGAAGTATAATGCTACTGGTGATAGGATAATATCCATACGCCTACATGGAAGACCAGTAATGCCTGTATTATTCACATCTATGCACTGACCACTAACCCAGTGATGATGAAACTGAATAGACTCCATGGCACTTAGCAACAACAATGATAAGGCAAAGCTTGTGAAACATAAAATGCATACTGGCAACACTGTCTCATTACTGTTCGCCCACTTGTTTCTCCTGTTTGATCATTTCTTTGAAAGGCAGTGGATTTTTCTTTTGTATTTATAGCTTCTTCAGTCTAAATTTATTGAGTGTCTCATTCTCAGCCATATTGGATTTCTCAGACGTGCTTGTAAAGGAAGCAAGCCAGGCGTAAAAGAACACAGTCAGTCACCACCATTGACTCAACAACACTTGACTCAAGAAGCCCTGGAGGCAAAGTGGTTAAGCACTGGCCTGCCAACTGAAAGGTTGGCTAAAACTACCAGCCACTATGGGGAAGAAAGACCTGGCAAGCTGCTTCTGTAAAGACTAAAACCATACTAAACCCACTGTCCTTGAGTTGATTCCAACTCATAGCAATTCTAAACATGAGAGTAGAAATGCATACATAGGACTTCCAAGATGGCACTTAGCAACCACAGTCTTTAAAGAAACAGATTGCTACTTCTTTCTACTGTGTGGCAGCTGGTTGGTTCTAACTACTGACCTCTCAGTTAGCAGCCCAGCACTGAGCTACCGGGCCACCAGTGCTCCTTAAGCCAAGGGTAGATCTTCTTTATCAACCAAGGGGAAGGAAGACAGTATATAGGGTTTAAAAGATGGTTTGTTAAAGACTACGGTGTTAGTTGGCTATAAGTCAAAATTAAATCCATGGGCAACAGGTTTGGATTTGGTTTGACTCTTGGTCTGGCGCTTGATGCACTCTATAGACTACTGCTGTTAAATGCTTTTGAGTCAGTTTTGACTTATAGCAACCCTGTCTAGGGTTTCTGAGGAGCAGCTGGTGGGTTTGAATTGCCAAGGTTGAGGTTATAAGTATAGTGCTTACCCTACAGTGCCACACCAGAACTCCTTTATATCACTAGTAGGTGCATGAGTCAGCTTGTCAGGGTATTCACCTACAAGGGACAACCAAGACCCCAATGAGTTTCCCCAAAGTTATAGCAAAAACACTTCTCAATTACTGTTGTTCATTGTTATATGCCGTTGAGTCAGTTCTGACCCATGGTGACCCTGTATAGGGTTTCTGAGGAGCGGGTGGTAAGCTTGACCCACCGGCTTTGAGGTTCAGACTGACTTTGCAGTCCAGTGTATTAACCCGCACTGCCACACCAGGACTCCACAATTAACAGGTCTCTATTGACTTCAGTTTGCAACTGAGCATGTAGTTTCTGAGCTGTAGTGTTTTCAATAGCCTCATATGCATGTAAAAGTCAGACAATGAATAAGGTAGGTCATAGAAGAACAGATGCATTAAAATTATAGTGTTGGAGAAGAATATCAAAAGTACCATAGACTGCTAGAAGAACAAACTGTGTTGGAAAGAGTATAGCCAGATGGTCCTTTGAAGCTCATATGGCCAGATTTCATCTCTTATACTTCAGATGAGAGATGGGACCAGTCCTTGGTCAAGAGGGAGCAATTTCTGGAGAAGGACATTATGCTTGGTAAAGTGGAGGATCAGCATAAAAGAGAAAGTCCCCCAACGAGATGGATTGATGCTGTAGCAATAACAATTGGCTCACACATAACTACAACTGTGACAAGGGTACGTTACTGGGCAGTGTTTTGTACTGTATGCATAAGTTGCTGTAAGTCAGAATAGACTCAAGGGCATCTAACAACAACAACATGACACTGAGTATCTATTATACGGACTCCTGGTGTGGCGATGTAGGATAAGTGCTCTACTGCAATTACAGTTTGAACTGCATGGTTGGTGGTTCAAACTCACTAGCTGCTCCTCAGAAACCCTATACGGTGTTGCTATGAACTGGAACTGACTTGACAGCACTTAACAACAACAACAACAATATTTATTGTATGGCTTAGAATAGCATATAACATACGTGGGAAGATGAATCGTGGATGCAGGAGCGGGTAAAAACACCGTAAGTGGTGAGTATGGAGTCATTGTATGGCACTGTAGGATGAGCACTTGACTGCTAACTGCAAGGTCAGTGGAAACCCACCAGACTCTCCTTGGAAACCCTATCCAGGATCCCTCTGAGTTAGAACTGACTCAACAGCACTTAACAACAACAAAAACAACTCAGTAAATTGTATATGCATGAAAATGTCATGGGAATGCACAATCAGATGGTAATCCCTTCTGAATGGAATGACTTCTTGGGCAATTTCAATTCTACTTTAAAGGCTGGGCACAATGTAACCAAAGGATGCTGGGCAAGAGAGATTGGCACTGGAAGAAAAAATAATAGAATAAAAACAACAGCAAATTACAAAATGATTTGGGGTCCAGTAAGCACCAGCTAGGCTGGAATGAGGGTGTTTGGGATATGTATATTATTCAAAACTATAGCATTGTCATTGAATTGTTGTTGTTGTTAAGTGCCATCGAGTCAGTTTCGACTCATAGTGTTCCTGAACAGGGTTTCCAAGGCTGTAAATCTTTACAGGAGCAGAAAATCTCATGTTTCTCCCGCGGAGCAGCTGGTAGTTTCAAACTGCTGACCTGATTCATAACCACTACGCTACCAGAGCTCCTCTGTCATTGAGTGGACAGAGCTTAATCAGTTGTGGTTGAGTCACTTCTGAGTCATGGTGAACGAGCCATGTGTGTCAACGTGGAACTGTGCTCCATAGGGTTGGCCATGGCTGATGCTTTTGGAAGTGGATCATCACTTCTTTCTTTTTAAACACCTGAGCGTGTTAACTAATTACGCCCCTTATGAGTGTGGTGCTATGGGTTAATGCACTGGACTGCAAAGTCGGTTTGAACTGCAAGGTCGATGGTTCAAGCTCACCAGTCACTCCTTGGAAACCCTATACAGGGTCGCTGTGAATCAGAATCAACTCAATTGTAGTTAACAACAACAATAGGAGTTCTTATGAGATAAAGAGGAGATTTTTCGCAACTACTCAGCACACAACTAGAGAACAGAAGCAAGTGATCAGTTGTTTTCCCGGAATGCCTGGAGGTGACAAGATCTTAACACCAACCTTTAAATACTAATTTGATTTCCAGTGTCAATAAAAATACCTCAGTCTCTTTCCTCCCCAACACCCAGTGGAGGTCTTTCCTGACTTGTAATGTGATCTCTATTTCAGCCTTTCCACACTCAGATACCTAACAAAGCCTTTCTCATGGTACTTTTGGCCCAGCTGTGTTCTCAAAAGACCATTGTCTCTGTCTTAATGTCACTGCACACAACAAGATCTTGCTTTTCCTTAATCTGTTCTATCTTAAAGACCTTCTGGTATCAGTTGTCCACAACCTATTCAAAAAATTTTAAAAGACTTCAGTGTTTTACATCATCATTTTGTCACAGTATTCCTTTCTTAAAACCCTGTGCCGTTGTTGTTGTGATGTGCCGTGGAGTCAGTTCTGACTCATAACGACCCTGTACAGGGTTTCTGAGGCTGTAAATCTTTACAGAAGCAGAAAGCCTCATCTTTCTTCCGCAGAACAGCTGGTAGTTTCGAACTGTTGACCTTGAAGTTCGCAACCCAATACTTAACCACTACGCTAGCAGAACTCCTTTAGTGGCTTTTAACTGCTTCCTGAATCCCAGCAAAACCTGACTAGACGTTTTAGTGC
Organism: Chrysochloris asiatica; assembly: GCF_000296735.1. Taxonomy (NCBI): domain Eukaryota; kingdom Metazoa; phylum Chordata; class Mammalia; order Afrosoricida; family Chrysochloridae; genus Chrysochloris; species Chrysochloris asiatica. The sequence continues at coordinate 47,638 of NW_006409476.1, read as the reverse complement.
CTTCCTGATGAACAAACTTCTCATCTTCCCCTTTGTATTTCTTAACCCCGACTGCCACGTCCCCTGTTAGTGCACCATTCTGCCTTGGCCTTCAGAGAGTCTTATTTGCCATCTTCCCACCCATCAAACTTTATCACATGTGGAACATTCTCCATTTGAATAAGCTTGGCTTTCTTCTTACCCAACCATGTCTTCAAAAACCTTTAGCAAGATGTCATTCTACCAAGACTTGATTAGTTTTTCCAAACAATAAGTCATTTTTCTTCTTTCTTCTTAATTCCTGAGAAATTAATCATTAATTTCTGTTACAGTTAAGTGCCATCAAGTTGGTTCTGACTTATGGAGACCCTGTATAAGGTTTCCAAGGAGCGGCTGGTGAGCTTGAACCACTGATCTTGTGGTTCAAACTGACTTTGCAGTCCAGCAGGGGATTAACCCACAGCATTATACAAGGACTCCCACTATTAACATTGTTGTTGTTGTTATGTGTCGTGGAGTTGGTTCCGACTCATAGCGACCCTGTACAGGGTTTCCGAGGCTGTAAATCTTTACGGGAGCAGAAAGCCTCATCTTTCTCCCGCGGAACAGCTGGTAGTTTCGAACCGCTGACCTTAAGGTTCGCAGCCCGATTCGTAACCACTACGCTACCAGAGCTCCTTAGAGGGTGATAATAAGTTTGGTGAAGAGAATAGCAATATCAATTTACATTTGGGCAGAAATTTGCAGTTTGTATAGCTATTGCACACACACTATCTTATATTCTGGAGTCCTAGTATGGCTTATTAGGATAAGCACTCGACCATAAGGTTGGTTTCAACTGAAAGGTAGGCAATTTAAACCTATCAGCTGCTCCTTGGAAACTCTAGACAGGTTTGCTATGAGTCAGAACCAATTCAATGGTACTGACCAACAACAGTTGGTCAGCTAACCACAGGTCAGTGATTCAAACACACCAGCTGCTCCTTGGAAACCCTGCACAGGGTGGCTATGAGTCAAAACGGACTCTACAGCACTAAACAGCAAACAAATATAATTGTTATTATTTAGTTCAAGAAACTCTGCCCTAAACCTTTTCTTCCCCACATTTTCCTACATTTCTCAAAGTCCTTTGTACAAAATGAAGTAAAAGGAAGGTAGATGGATATTCTGAGTCTTCATTGCATGATTCTATGCTAATAATTCCCCTGTGAATCCTCTTGTTTGCCCACCCTACAAGCTGGAATAGTAAATAAATTGCCACTCAACTCCTTCTGCTAGGAAAGCCTTGAGAATTAATGATGAAACATTTGAAAAACACTAGTTTTAAAAGGTCACCAATAGAAGAAGTAGAATTCAGCACAATCATGGCCTAAGGGGACACCCAGGCTCCCCACATTCCTTCCTTCTCCTCCTCCTCAGAGGGATTTTAAGGATATGAATTAGGTAGCAGCAATAGAGATACATTAGATAGATAGATAGATAGATAGATAGAGAGAGAGAGAGAGAGAGAGAGAGAGGAAGTATCTACTAATTGCATAGTCTAGTAAGTTGGGCAGGAATGCCTTTCAATAGGATATCAGTAACTGTGCACATAATTCAAGCCCCTGAGGCCATTTTCAAATAAATATTCATCATTTCCATCAGCATTAAAACCTATGGCCTTAAAAACAAGAGTAACTCCAAGAAAAGAAAATCTTGGTTTTGCATTACTAAATTAGCACTCAGAAATAAACCTTTGCTATATTTTATTGTTTACTGGATATTTTTCTTCTAAGCTGTTGGCTTCTTTGAATTCTGTACAACAGTTAACATGCAGCACTAGGGATGCTTCTTCTGGAGAACTGAACAAACCTCGCACGGCTACACAATCAGCACCACTCCGGGCACGTCCACAGCACTCTGCCCTTCTTGTAATTTTATCTGAATCTGATTTTTATTTTATTTTTTCATTATTTCAGGACAATGTAACTGGTGGTGGTGGTTATATACTATGGAATCAGTTTGGACTCATAGCAACACTGTGTAGAGTTTCTGAGGCTGGGAATCTTTAGGGGCCAAAAACCTCATCTATCTCCTGTGGGAAGGAAGGCTGGTAGTTTCAAACTCCTGACTTTGAGGTTAGCAACCTTACTCGTAATCACTGCACTACCAGACCGCCAATGTAGCTAGACCGAAGATATATTTAAGTATATTGTCATGATGCGGGGGAAGTGAAGACACCAAGTGAAAGAGAAAGGAAGAGAGTATAGATGGTAGTCATCATAAAACAAACACAGGCATGGTATCTGAAATTTTAAGTCAACTTGATTAGGTCAGGATTCCCAGAGATATAGTAGTTGAGGCAAGGAGATCTGGTAGTGTAGTGGTTACGAGTCAGGCTGCCAACCTCAAGGTCAGCAGTTTGAAACTACCACCTGTTCCATGGGAGAAAGATGAGGCTTTCTGCTCCTGTAAAGATTTACATCCTTGGAAACCCTGTACGGGGTCGCTATGAGTTGGAACCAACTCCACAGCACATAACAACAACAACAACAGTCGTTGAGGTATGCTTATTCCCCTGGTGATGAACCCTAATACAGGCACAGTTAACTCTATGATGAGTGTTTATGAGCAGCCATTCAATTAAAGGGATGCCTCCTTGGGGGTGTGGTCTATTCCCAATATAATGGACTCCCGGGAAAGGCTTTCTCTCTTTCTTCTGCTGGGGACCTGGGGCTCTGCAACTGTAAACCATTTCCTTGATAATAAATTTCTCGAGCTGTAGACACACATATATGTTCTGTGGTTTTCCTTCTCTAGAAAACCTGGCCTAAGACAGTGCCTGATGTGAGGGGAGGTGTTTTACTTAGGATGGTTTACATGTAGAAAACAGCACCTCAGTCGCCATTTTTTCTCCCCAAACCTTTTTAATTTGAAAGATTGTTGTTGTTGCTGTTAAGTGTTGTTGAGTGTGTTCTGAATCATAGTGACCGATGGGTTTGAACTGCCTACCTTGAGGTTTAGAGTCCAGTGTTTATTCTTCAGCACCACACCATTGAAAGTTTAGTACAATGAATAGTCACATACTCTTCACTTTGACCCAATGATTGTTAACTGTTGCTCCATTTTTTCACTCTCTTTTACATATAAACCCAAACCAAAAAGCCCACTGTCATTGGGTCAGTTCTGACTTATAATGACCCTATATAGGGTTCTCAAGGCTACAATTTTTTTTTTTTTTTCTGGAACAGACAGTCTAGTGGGTTTGAACTATCAACATTGTGGTTTGCAGTCCAAGTCTAACTCACCGCATCACCAGAGGGCTGTGAGTTTGTGAGTTAGTTATTGGACTAACTCATATATATGTGTGTGTGTTTCTTGTTGTTGAGTTGGTTATGATTCATAGTGACTCTATGCACAGCAGAACAAAAAGCTACCCAATCCTGAACCATCTTACAATTGTATGTTTAAACCCGTTGTTGTCGCCACTGTGTCAATCCATCTTGTTGAGTGTCCTCCTTTTCTCATGGTTCCTCCACGTTCTGAAGCATGTTTCCCTTATATTGTTGGTGTTATGTGCCGTGGAGTCAGTTCCAACTCATAGTGACCCTGTACAGGGTTTCCCAGGCTGTAAATCTTTACCGGAGCAGAAAGCCTCATCTTTCTCCTGCTGAAAAGCTGGTAGTTTCGAACTGCTGACCCTGAGGTTAGCAGCCCAATTTGTACCCAGAGCTCCTTTTCCCTTATATGCTGTTAAGTGCTGTTGAGTCGGTTCCGACCCATAGCGACCTTGTATAGGGTTTCTGAGGAGCAGCTGGTGAGCTTGAACTGCCAACCTTGCAGTTCAAATGGCTTTGCAGTCTGGAGCATTTACCCACAGCACCACACCAGAACCCCATTATATATATAATCATATATAAATACACTTTTGCTTGCTGAAAGTTAAGAGAATTTAAAATACTTACTGATGTAGATCAAAGACTACAGCCTTTAGTAAGGATTGCATCTCAACGTAAAGAAAACAAAAATCTTCATAGCTAGACCAATAAATAACATCATGATAGAGAAAATGCTGAAGTTGTAAAAAATTCATTTTCCTTGGATCAACAATCATGGTAGTTGCATTTAAGAAATCAAAGCACATATTGTATTAATAAAATTTGATGTACAAGCTCTTTCTAAAGTGTTCAAGAGCAAACATCTCAGTCTGAGGATTAAGGTGTTCCTCACCTAAGTTATGGTATTTTCAACTGCCTCATATGCATGTGAAATTAGGATCATTGAACAGGAAGACTGTAGAATAATTGACACATTTGAATTTTGGTGTTGGAGAAGAATAGTAAAAGTACCACGGTCTGCTAGCAGATCCAACAAATCTGTCTTGGAAGAAGTACAGTCAGAATGTTCCTTAGAAGCCAGAATGGTAAGACTTCATTCCTCATACATTGGACAAGTTATCAGGAGGAACCAATCCTTAGAGAAGGATATCGTGTTTGCTAAAGTGAGCATTAAAGGAACTTTTTAAAGTATTGAAGAGCAGAGATGTCAGCTTGAGGACTA
>NW_006409476.1:39702-40233 GCF_000296735.1 Chrysochloris asiatica | reverse complement strand
AGTGGTGAGGATTTTTGTTTTCTTTACATTGAGATGCAGTCCATACTGAAGGCTGTGCTCTTTGATCTTCATCAGTAAATATTTTAAGTCCTCTTCACTTTCCACAAGCAAGTTGGAAAATACGACCGAGCAAGAGCTACATCCTTAAAGTAGAGTTGACTGTGATGATGTGAATGGAGTAAAGCCTTCAATACCTTCATTTCCTGTGGGGCACAATCAAATTGAAGCAAAACAGTGGTAAACATCTATTAATAATCAAAACATGGAATGTATGAATCTAGGATAATTGGAAATTGACAAAAATGAAATAGAACACATAAGCATCAATATCCGAGGTGTTCATGAGCTAAAATGGCCTGGCATTGGCCTTTTTGAATCTGACAATCACATGGTTTACTATGTCAGGAATTTCAAATTCAAGAGGAATGGCATTGCATTCATCATCACAAAGAACATAACAAGATCAGTCTTGATGTACAATGTTGTCTGTGATATAATGACATCTCTCTCTCTCTCTCTCTCTCTCTCTCT
>NW_006409476.1:10819-11451 GCF_000296735.1 Chrysochloris asiatica | reverse complement strand
ATGGAGGGGATTATAATCAATGTAATGAAACAAGTTATATGAATTGTTGAATGTGAAACTGATGATGTGCCCTGTAAACTTTCACTCAATCCAAATAAAAACCTTAAATTTAATTAAAAAACAAAAACAAAAAACTGATACAGATAAGAAAATCAGTAAAGCCAAAAAAAAAAGTTGGTGGAAAGTTTGAGTTAAGAGATAATGCTATTTTTCTGTGAACTTCTTGAAACCCTTGTATAGAAAAAACCAACAAAGGAAAGTGTGTTCATAGAAAACAGTATGATGTTTAAAGGTAAAGCAGAGGAAAAGAAGACAGCAAAGGAGATGAAGAAGGATTATTCAATGAAGTATCAAGAGAACAAGAATAGTATAGTGATATAAAAGCAAAAACAATAAATCATGGCCAACTGTGTTAAATCAGTTCTGAAAGGTCAAGTAAAATTAAAGAAAGGGATCTGATGATTGGAAAAAAATGGAAAGAGTTCACATTTTTCATGCATTTGACTGGTACTAGAGAAAACGAAAGAAGATTTGGTAGTACAGTGGGCTAAGCATAGAGCTACTATCTACAAGGTCAATGGTTCAAACCCACCAAGTACAACTTGGGAGAAAGATAAAGCTGAATGCTGCCA
>NW_006409476.1:8481-9669 GCF_000296735.1 Chrysochloris asiatica | reverse complement strand
TATGCTACCAAAACTTACAGCCTTGAAAACTCTATAGGGCTAATAGGACCACTCCGAGTTACAACTGACTCAATGGCATCAAGCTTGAATCTCTATGAAAGCCGAGCGCCAAGATTTTCTCCTGTGGAGCTGTTGGCTGGATTTGAACTGATGTTTCAGTTAGAAGCTGAGAGCTTAGAAATTGTGCCACATCAATTCTCATTGGACTAGACTCTCTATCTGATTGGCATCATACTCTAAACATGGAGGCAACAGGAACAGCCCTTAGGAAATTGTTTCTGATTCCCTCTCCTGATTCGACCCATTGATAATCTATTAAGTTTCAGTAAGGCCAATGTACATATTTGCTTAAGACAAGTCTGAGGCACTACAAGTATTCACATAAAGCTGCAGGAAAACTCAATATTTAATGCAGATCTTATATTTGAAACCAAGTGCTCCTGTTTTCCGGGGTCTACTTTCTGTCACCAGCCTGCATGCTAGGAAACAAAAGAAACAAGTTTCTGCCTTACAAAAGCCAAGCAACTTTTGTGCTCAGTTTCCTGGCGGCCATAGAGCTATATGTATGTACAACCTCTAGATACTCAAATATCTCCTTGCCATTTCAGCAGTGTTGCACAGTGGGTACGAGCTAGACATTCTAGCCAAACAACCTGAGCTAAACTCTTAGCATTGCCATTCACAGTGCAATCTTTAGCAAGGTATTTATTGTCTCTTGCATTTCACTTTTACAACTATTAAGATGAATAAAGTAATTATATCTTCTTCATACAGTGTTGCTGGGAGAAACCAGTGAGAAAATGCACAAAAAGTACTTAGCACTGTCTGGCCTACAATTGCTTAATCATGCACTTCATAAAGGATGTGCCTTAGAAAATGCTTGACCAGTTTTATTTGTTATTCTATCATGATTATTGTTGTTGTTGTCAGGTGCCATCGAGTCGGAACCGACTTATAGCGACCCCATGCACAACAGAATGAAACAATGCCCGATCCTGGGCCAACCTCACTACCACTGCCACACTTGAGTTCATCAATAATGCCACCTGTCTGATCCATCTCGTTGGGGGTCTTCCTCTTTTTCTCTGACCCTCCACCTTACCCAGCATGACATCCTTCTCCAACAATTGTTTCCTCTGGACAATATGTCCAAAGTAGGAGAAACTAAGCTTAGCCATCCTGGCCTCC
>NW_006409476.1:2353-7265 GCF_000296735.1 Chrysochloris asiatica | reverse complement strand
AATGAGAGATTTAGCACTGCTCCATAGTAACACAAGAAAAGAAATGAGGAAGCTTCAAGTTTATAAGCATGAGAAAAGGCTTATTTTAAAGTTTTAGTATTATTATTGGAGTCCTGGTATGGTGCTGCAGGTTAATGTGCTGGACTGCAAAGTCAGTTTGAACTACAAAGTTGGCAGTTCAAACTTACCAGCCACTACTCAGAAACTCTACACACGGTCGCTATGAGTTGGAACCAATTTGATGGCATCCAACCACAGCAACAATATTATTATTATTCTCTATAGGATTATACTTTTATTGGTAGTTCAGTTTGTTGTACTGTGGTGGATTGTGGCTGGTGTGTTGTTGGGATGTTAGGAGCTATGCCACTGGTATTTCAAATGGCAGCTGGTTTACTTCTGGAAGACAGGATTCGGAAGAGCTTCCATACTAAGACTCACTTGGAAGAAACACCTGGTGATCTGCTTCTGAAAAAACAACAACAACAACAAAAAAAATAGGCCAGTGAAAACCTTATGAGTAGCGTCAGAACATTGTCTGATATTCTGCTGGAAGAATAGCCCCTTGAGTGAGGAAGGGGTACCTCCTCAAAGTAGAGTCAACTTTAATGATACGAATGGAGTGACGCTCTAGGGATTTTCATTTGCTGAGATGCCACAACACAAAATACATAAAATAAAATAAAACAAAATAAAAACAACTACAAACCTCCATTAATAATTGGAGCATGGAATGTATAAAGCATAAATCTAGGAAAATTGGAAGTTGTCATTTCAGCAGTATTGCAATGCTGTTGTTCAGTGCTGTGGAGTTTGTTCTAACTTATAGCAACCCTGTATAGGGTTTCCAAAGTGGGTTTGAGCTGCTGACCTTGTGGTTCACAGTCCAGTGTTGATCTTATAGCACCACACAAGGAATTCAAAAGTCTACAGCACTGGGTATTCCCAGAGAGTCTCCCATCTAAGTACTAATCAGTCCCAGCCCTGCTTAGCTTCAGAGATCATGCATTACATGCATTCGGAGATGAGATTACATGCATTCAGGGTGGTATAGCTGAAAATATTTCACAGTGGTTACAAGCTAGCCTTTCCAGCCAGCCAGTATGTGCTGAACCCTAAGCATTGTCACTAGTCTTTAGTGGGTTGAAATGGACTGCTATGGGCCATTTTGAATCTACTATACCAATTCTAAGATCTGCTATACCAAGAATGATGAATTGAAGAGGAATGGCATCACATTCATTATCTAAAAGAATATTTGAAAATCTATCCTGAAGTATAACACTGCCAGTGATATCCATACACCTACAAGGTAGACCAGTTAATACAACTGTTACTCAAATTTGTATACCAACCACTAATGCCAAAAATAACGAAACTAAAGATTTTGCCAACTTCTGCAGCCTGAAATTGATCAAACATACAATCAAAATTTATTGATAATTACTGGTAATTGGGGTGAAAATGATGGAAAAAAGGAGCAATGAGCTGGAAAACATGTCTTGATAGAAACAATGACAAATATCACATGATAAAATTTTGCAATATCAATAATCTATTCACTGGAAATACTTTTTTTCCCACAAAATAAACAATGACTATAAATGTACAATTCATCAGATGAAATACACAGGAATCAAATCAACTACATCTGGATAGAGACAATGGAGAGCCCAATATCATCAGTCAGAACAACTGACCATCAATTGCTCATATCCAAGTTAAAGTTGAAGCTGGAGAAAATTAAAACAAGTCCACAGGAGTCAAAGGACAACCTTGAGTAGACACCATCTGAATTTAGAAACCATCTCAAGATTAGACTTGAAGCATTGAATACCAGATGAGTTTTGCAACGACATCAAATACATCATACATGAAGAAAGTAAAAGGTCATTAAAAACATAGGCAAGAAAGAAAAGAAAAAAATGAATGTCAGAAGAAACTTACAAACTTGCTCTTGTATGTAGAGTAGCTAAAGCAAAAGGCAAAAAGAATAAAGTAAAATAACTGAACACTGATTTCAAAGGGCATTTCAGAAGACAAAGTGAAGTGTTACAATGAAATGTACAAAGACCTACAGTTAGAAAAGCAATTTGGAAGACCATGCTCGGCATTTCTTAAGATGAAAGACGAACACAAAACTCAAGCCTGAAGGTGCAATATTAAAGGATTCTAAAAAGGTGTGCGACAGGGTTATATTCTCTCACCATATTTATTCAACCTGTGAAGGAGCTCTGGTAGCGTAGTGGTTACGAATCGGGCTGCGAACCTTAAGGTCAGCAGTTCGAAACTACCAGCCACTCCGCGGGAGAAAGATGAGGCTTTCTACTCCCGTAAAGATTTACACCCTTGGAAACCCTGTACAGGGTCGCTATGGGTCGGAATCGACTCGACGGCACTTCACAATCACAATCACAATGCTAAGCCAAAAAAAAGAGCTTAAGTGAATAGAGAGAAATACTGTCAACTGATTGTACATGAAGGAAATTATAATCATTGTAGTGAAACAGGGTACCATTGATAAATTTGAACTGACAACCTGTAGGTTAGCAGTCTAGCATTGAACCATTTGTGTCACTAGGATTACTTCCAAAGTAGATAAAGTATGCAAATTTTTGTTCAAACAGCAGATCTAATTGCTCTGTAGGAAATCAATAATAATTCATTGTATATTGATTTCATCAAGGATTAATTATCTACTATAAGAAATAAACTTGGAGCATGTTGGATTCTGTTTGTTTGGTCTTTTCCCTAGGTGATTGAACCTTTACACAAAGACATAGGCTCAAAGAGAATGGATAAAGCACAAGCAAGTGTTAATTCCGCATCTGAGCCTACTACACAGGAAGACTCCCAAGAGGAGTAAAAAATTAGTTTCTTGTGTTTCCAAGGAAGATTCTAATGTTTACACTTGAAAAGGGAAAGTGAGGTTTTGGACACTCATGTGTCCTTGATGCAACAGAGTCCATTCTTATCTAGAAGTGGACAGCAATTCAGTAGGTGTAGCTCTGTGGTGCTAAGAGCAAAGTATTAAGCATGTGTTCCATTGTCTTAGGCTGTCCAGGAATTATGAACACTGAGCTTCCCTTTTTGGGGTCAGTGACGTTAATCCTGATTGCCTTAGATGTAACCCAGAACCAGGAAAAATCACCTCAATTACTTAGAGGAAGACAAGTTATCTGGGATTTGATATACCAATAGAATCGATTGCTTTTTTTAGATGCTGTTGAGTAGATCTCTACCTCAGGCAATGCCATGCACAACAAAATGCAATGGACCACAAGGTCACTTTGAACTGCAAGATCAGTGGTTCAAACTCACCAACTGCTCCCTGGAAATCCTATACAGGGTTGCTATGAGCAGGGACTGACTCTATGGCACTTAACAACAATGCCCCCACCATTCCAATGAATGGTTGTGGATAAAACTGCTGTGATCCACAGAGTTTTCCTTGGCTGCTTCTCAGGCATAGATGGTCAAGCCTTTGTTCCTAATCCATCTTAATCAAGATGAACCACGGAACCACCATAGCTTGTGGTAGAGTATCCAGTTCCTGAGGTTCTCTAGGCAAAATATAACTCAATGGTCCTACTTAACTATAACCAATATCTAATAACACTTACATTATAAATATAGTATCGAGTATATATTATTTTAAAAAGTTACTACAGCCAGCTATGATTTAAAATTTTTTTAAAGAAGTCTTTTAATAGCTAGTATTTTCTTGGCAGATTCTAGGTCCTAGTAGTTTCAGGAACTAGAACTCTTTCCAACACACAAAGGGAAAATAAATTTCTCATCTAAATAGGATGAAACAGCAAAGTCATTTATCAAATTTAGGATTCTGGACATGAAATTCATTCTTCATTGTAAGCAGTTTCTTTTAGAATGCTGAGGACATTTGGAAGATGCTGCTTCCAGCATATTAGTTTAATTAAGTACAAGTAACTTCAGTCTATGCACAAGAGAGCATAAGTATTAACCAGTTAGCATTTGGAGTTAGGAGACATAGTTTAACTCCCTCAGAACAATTTTCAATTAAAAAGTAGTAACTCAATGAACAGTGATGTCACTAAGGGATGCCAGAGGCGTGACACTGTCAGACCGAGTGACACCAAAAGGATGCTTTATAAAATTGTAGTGTAGTATTTCAGCAGAAATGCATTACTTTTTTTTTATGTTTAATTGTGAATTATATGATAGTTAACATGGGAGAACATTAGCTTTACATTCATTCTATTGCATATCATTTCATTGCCATCGTTACAATCCCCTCCATGCATCATCAACCAACCAAAGGGTATACCCTGAAACCCTGCGCCCCAGTAGGCAGCACACAGACCCTCTCCCTCTCTAGGTCTAGAGTCCCCAGCCACTCCGTATCGCCACATCATTGTCTCTGCCTCCATCTCTGGTGTCAGTTTCTCTGGGTAGGGTCCGGCACTCTGCTCTTCTCCCTTGATGGTCCCAGGGACCTCCGCTCCTGGACTGCAAAGTCAATCACTCCCCTCCTTTTGCTACAAAACATCTCCCTTTACATTTCCAACCCTCACAGTCACTCCTGATAACAATTATTCACTATTGTACCACAAGAGACCTATCCCCATCTCCTTTCATCAATCCCACCCAGACAGATTGGATACTACTCAGTGTAGATTCTATCTTCCTACACGCCCTCTGGATTTAGGTTCCCTCTTTAAAGCTTGTATTCCAGTCACTTCTTGCCTTTGTAGCTCCCCCATTTTGGGTAGCCAATGTCCAAGTTGCCCATCCTGGTCTACTCTGTGTATGGAGGGGATGGGAATGATCCTCGCTGTAAAGATTTGTTGCCCCTTTTGAGCTACTGCATCCATAGATGTAGGTCAAGTTCATCAAATTGTATCAGATTACTCATTTGTGCCTCTTCTTTCTT
>NW_006409476.1:0-1668 GCF_000296735.1 Chrysochloris asiatica | reverse complement strand
GGATGCTAACCTCAGGGTCAGAAGTTCGAAACTACCAGCTGTTTCGCAGGAGAAAGATTAGGCTTTCTACTCCCGTAAAGATTTACAGCCTCGGAAACCCTGTGCAGGGTCACTATGAGTTGGAACCAACTCCATGGCACATAACAGCAACAACAATCAGTTGTAGGCAGAAGATGGACTTACAAGCTTTCTATGGTGATATTTCTGCCTATTTCTTTCTCTCCCCCTCAAGTGTCTATTTTATAATGGTATGCCAAGGAAACCAAGATTCAAAAGACAGCCAGGCATTTAACATTATTTCCCCCATTTCCCCATTCCAATCATGCCTCAATCCCCGTTTCCCAGAGCCCTATTGTTCCAAGGTTGTGCATACATCATTATTTACCTCTGTCCTACTTAGCCAATGCAAACCTGCCTAATTGTTTTTCGATCCGCTTTGTTCTTCCATTTCCCTCCCCTTCTTATGTTTTGCTCCCCCCTCCCTAGCAACCAAACGATCCTGTGTCTTTTTCCCTATGCTCCACCTTTCCATCCCTCCCCTCACCACATCCTCCAAATCCCAGTAACCAGAAAAGAATTTCCCTTCCCCTTTAGTATGGGTTATTTTTCATAGTCTTGTATAGTACTGGTCCTATTAAATGTTTCTCCTTTTGTGACTGACTAATTTCACTCAACATAATGTCCTCAAGGTACATTCATATTATGTGGTAGCTTGGAGATTCCCTGTTATTCTTCATGGTAGCATAATATTCCATTGTGTGTATGTACCACAGTTTGTTTATTCATTCTTGAATTGATGGGCACTTTGGCTGTCTCCATCTTTTTGCTATTGCAAATAGTGCTGCTATGAACATTGGTGTGTATATATCTACTCGTGTTATGGCTTGTATTTCTTGTGGGTAAATACTAAGTAGAGAAATTGCTGGATCATAACGTATTTCTATTTCCAACCTTCTGAGGAAGTGCCATATTGCTTTCCAGAAAGGTTGGACCATGTTGCAATCCCACCAGCAATATAGGAGCATCCCAGTTTCTCCACAACTTTCCCAGAATTTATTATCCTCTACTTTTTGATCTTTGCTGTTATTGCTGGTGTGAGATGATAAATCATTGTTGTTTTAAATTGCATCTCTTTAATGGCCACTCGTCTATGAACTTGTTGTACTGTGGTGGCTTGTCAGTTGCTGTGATTCTGAAAACTATGCCACTGGTATTTTAAATACCAGCAGGGTCACCCATGGTGAACAGGTTTCAGATGAGCTTCCAGACAAAGACAGATTAGGAAGAAGGAGTGACAAACTACTGCCGAATATTTAGTCACTGAAAACCTTATGAATAGCAGAGAAACACTATCAGATATAGTGCTGGAAAATGAGCCCCTCAGGTTGAAAGGCACTCAATATGCAACTGGGTAATGGCTGCCTCCTCAAAGTAGAGTTAACTGTGATGACATGAATGGAGTAAAGCCTGTGGGAAAAAAGCCCACGGGACCTTCATTTGCTGATGGGGCACAACTTAAAATGAAGAGAAACAGCTGTAAACATCCATTGTGTATCGGAACATGGAAGGTATGAAGTATGAATCTGGGAAAATTGGAAGTTGCCAAAAATGAAATGGAATGCATAAACATTGATATCTTAGGCATTAGTGAGCTGAAATGGACTGGTA
>NW_006409475.1:51823-54204 GCF_000296735.1 Chrysochloris asiatica | reverse complement strand
TTTTCTTCCTCAGAAACATTTTTTGGCTCTGCATCTTGCTCACTTATTTGAGCCACTCTGTCTTGTTTCTTTGTGTAAAGTGAAATTGTCTGTTGTTTTTAAGACATTGTGCTCTCATTATAGTTGTATGTAATTGATGATTACATATTGGTGGTTGTTAGGCCCTGACCACCTGCCTCCTGGTGGGTGTGATTAGAGAATGGGAGTATGTATACAGTTCTCTATTTACTGTTGGTGCAGTGCAGTTCAGGGTGGATTTGATTGTTGTTGGATCCTGTCTGTCATTGATCAGGTGGTATAGAACCTGGCAGTGACTCTTGCCCAGTTGGTGGAGCTGTAGAGGATGCAGTTTTGGGTGGGCTGTATGGGCATGTTTGCTGTGTCCCATTGGGTGGATCCAGAAGAAACACACACATAAGAATAAACACCAACCAAACAAGCAATAGCAATAATAATAATAATAATAATACTAAAGGAGAAAAAGAACAACAACAACAAAAATAACAGACAGCAGCAATAAAAAAGAATAAGCAAAAGTGTAAGGAAAAGAAAACCATGGAAGAGAAAAATAAGAGAAAACAAAAAGAAAGAAAAAACACAATAAATAAACCTAGGAAGAGTGAATGAAAAAAACAGAGACCTGAGAATAGTAGCGAATAATCAGTAGGGGATAAATAATAATAATAATAAGAAAAAGTGAAACTGAAGAAAACAAGGAAAAAGGAAAGCAGAGACTAAAAGGATAAAAAAACAAGGGAATGGAAAGAGAAGAGGTGAACACAGAAAAAAGACCCACCAAGGCAAATAAAAAACTGGGCAGGATGGGTGGGGAGAAGCGTTTCACGAAGTAGGAGGGGGAAGGATGAGAGGGTGGTGTACCTGCCCTAGATGTAGTTCCTATAGGCCTAGGCATTGTCTACACTTAGGAGCCACAATCTGGAAGAAGGCCCTAAAGGTGACTGAAGTCTTTGCTCCCAGAAGGAAGTCTTTTAGGCCGAAGGGGTAGCTTAGCAGGAGAATGTCTAGTTATGAGAGTTCCTACTAGTTTGGGACTTTCTGGGAACCAGCTTTGCATGTTCTACAAATCTGAAGAAGCAGAGTTCACCCACTTTTAGGTGCTTGGGTGGTGTACCTGGAGTCTAATTTCTAATGGCAAGATCTCTGGCAGAGCAGCGATTGTGCGAGGGATGCATGAAGGTAGGGACTGGCTATGCCTATGGTCACCAGAGGAGTGTACAGACCAAGAGAAAAATCACACCCTTCACCAGAGTGCATTAGCACCATCAGTCTGCTGCTTGGATCCTGTAGTGTTGCTCACAAAAGTTCCAGATGGCCACTCCAAGTCCGATTACCTGACAGTTTACCTGTCTCCTTTTTTGCCACTCCTTTTCAGTTTCTTCGCCTAGTTAGTATTTGGTCCACTTCTCTATCCTTTCCTCTTGAAGCTCAGGGTTCCAGTTTCATCATTTGTATCTGTCTCTTTTGGTCTCTCAAAACTTTGTTTTAGAGGGTCTATACAGCACATCTGCACAGTCTGCTACTTTGTCAGAAGTTATCGATAATTTTGTTATCATCAAAATTCGGTTTAGGGGTGCTGGCTTAGGTACTAACAAAGTCCCCCTAAGGAGGGGGTGATCTCCACCTCAGAATAACAGGATTATGGAATTGGAAGCAATTTCTCAAGCAAAGCAGAAATCCCTTATGTACCACATTTTCAGATGATAATAGTTAATGTTTATTGAGTATATATCAGTTATTGTCTTCATAACATTTATATGGATGAATCCACTTAATCCTTCTAGAAACTATATGAGGTAGGTACAATTATCATCATCCCCCCTTGAAAGATGGAAAGAGAATGACATAAGATAGTATCTAATGTCATATGATTTCCTGGCATAATGCTGTAAGGTCAGCACGGGATTGTAAACCACAAGTTCAGCAGTTCATACCACCAGCTGCTCCTCAGAGACTCAATACAGAGACCGTTATGAGTAGGAACTGACTCAATGGCACTTAACAACATCACCACCAAGGTCATATGATTAGTTAACTGGTAAAGCAAAGATTCCAGGTAGTTTGGCAAAGACAGAGCTTTTAGCAGGTATGCTACCTAGAGGTAGCCCACCTTTATGTAAACACCTCCATGGACAGGAAGCCACTACACTGTGAGCTAAATGTTTAACCTAAAGTCATCGCCCCATGACTTCAAGTCATTTTCCCTGTTGCATCCTCCAAAACGATTTAGAATAACTTGCTCTAACATTCCTAAGACCATCCTTCAAGTATTTTTAAACACTAAGAATAGTTTCTTCTGGTCATAAAAATAACACATGTTCATTGTAGAAAATTTGAAAAATTCAAGAGAATATAAAGAAGAA
>NW_006409475.1:49923-51723 GCF_000296735.1 Chrysochloris asiatica | reverse complement strand
TAGTTAACTGGTAAAGCAAAGATTCCAGGTAGTTTGGCAAAGACAGAGCTTTTAGCAGGTATGCTACCTAGAGGTAGCCCACCTTTATGTAAACACCTCCATGGACAGGAAGCCACTACACTGTGAGCTAAATGTTTAACCTAAAGTCATCGCCCCATGACTTCAAG
Source organism: Chrysochloris asiatica (assembly GCF_000296735.1). Classification (NCBI taxonomy): domain Eukaryota; kingdom Metazoa; phylum Chordata; class Mammalia; order Afrosoricida; family Chrysochloridae; genus Chrysochloris; species Chrysochloris asiatica. The sequence continues at coordinate 51,556 of NW_006409475.1, read as the reverse complement.
TCATTTTCCCTGTTGCATCCTCCAAAACGATTTAGAATAACTTGCTCTAACATTCCTAAGACCATCCTTCAAGTATTTTTAAACACTAAGAATAGTTTCTTCTGGTCATAAAAATAACACATGTTCATTGTAGAAAATTTGAAAAATTCAAGAGAATATAAAGAAGAAAAAAAAAAAAGCATCCTTGAGAAACAAAGATAAAATACATGTTGACTGCCAAAATTCTATTAGCTTTTTCCTGGTGTTTTTTAAGAGCTCTGAACTGGTTCACTCTCCTGGGTATTTGCATTTCAACTGGTTCAACCCCTGCTAAGTATTTACATTTCCACGCCAAATATCTAGAACAGACTCAGAATCTACACTTTAATAAGATCCTCAGGTGATTTTTATGTATCTGTGTGCTTCTTATGTATACATTCTGATTCAATATATCATTGTGGAAATGAAAATTGTCAGCAGAGGATCAAACCGGAACTAACTGGTTCAAAGCTACGTTTTTAAAATGGCCCTATTTCACTGTTGTTGCTGTTAAGTGCCCCCGAGTAGGTTCCAACTCTTTAAAGGGTTTCTGAAGAGCAGCTGGTGAGTTTGTGCGTTATCTTGCAGCGCCACACCAGGACTTGATATTTCATTAAGGAGCCATATAAAACCTGTGGCGAAATAAAATACCTAGTTCTCTGTCATATGACCTTCTATCAAACCAATTATATCCCTTCTATGAAATCCTGAGGAGCTGTTAGAATTTCAGCTCCTCACAAAATTAAATGTCGTCTGAGGATGGAGAAGCTCAGGAAGATGAATTGCTGGCCTTGGCAAGTATTTATGATGGAGACGAATTTAGAAAAGCATAGTCTGTCCAAGGTGGAGAAACCAGGACCTATTTGGATTTGCCACAAAATTTCAAGATATTTGTGAGTGGTTAGTCACAATATTCTCTTGAGCAAAAAAAAAATTTTTTCTAAAAAAAGATTATTCTCATTTTCTTAGAGTACCTTAAACAATTTATCATCATTTGTTAGTAGGCATTAGTAGTAGCTATTAATATTATATTATAGAGTTAAGCATGCTTTTGTCTTGGTTGAAAATTGAATTGGGGTCCTTTTCTGTCAGTTTGTTGTATTGTGGTGACTTGTGAGTTGCTGTGATTCTGAAAGCTATGCCACCGGTATTTTAAATACCAGCAAGGTCACCCATGGTGGACAGGTTTCAGATGAGCTTCCAGATGAAGACAAACTAGGAAGGAGCTTCCAGATGAAGACAAACTACTTCCGAATCTTTAGTGATTGAAAACCTTATGAATAGCAGGGAAACACTGTCAGATATAGTGCCAGAAAATGAACTCCTCAGGTTGGAAGGCACTCAAAATGCGACTGGGGAAGAGCTGCCTCCTGAAAGTAGAGTTGACCATGATGACGTGAATGGAATAAAGCCCATGGGAGAAAAGCCCGCGGGACCTTCATTTGCTGATGGGCCACAACTCAAAATGAAGAGAAACAGCTGTAAACATCCATTGAAAATCGGAACATGGACTGTACAAAGTATGAATATGGGAAAATTGGAAGTTGTCAGAAATGAAATGGAACATATAAACATCAATATCTTAGGCAGTAGTGAGCTGAAATGGACTGGTATT
>NW_006409475.1:4671-15770 GCF_000296735.1 Chrysochloris asiatica | reverse complement strand
TTTTTTTTATTGTTCCTGTAGCACTTTTCTGACTTCCTCTTATTTTCCTCAACCTTTCTGTGTAAATTTGGATGCACCTCAAAATCTTTTTCTTGAATTTCTTATTGGGCAGTTCCAAAGCTTTCACTCCTTCCAATGCAAATTCTAGCTCTACCACTTGCTCGTTTGAGCTACTTTGTCTTGTTTCTGCATGTGAGCAGAAATTTTCTGTTGTTTTTTTAGGCAATGTGGTGTTGTATTTGTAGTAAATAGATGAATGTATATTGGTTGATTCTTATGCTCTAACTGCCTCCTGATAGATGTGATCAGGAGATGTGCTTCTCTTTTTACTTCCCTTACTGCTCAATTCAGAGTTTTTAGCAGGTGTTGGTTGTTTATGTTGCTCTGGTGTGTAGAAGCTGGTATTGGCTCTTGTCCATATGGTGGGCTTTTATAGGGTGCAACTGTAGCTGTATGACTGCAATTGCTGTCTCTTGTGGGATAAGGTAAGAAGAGAAAGAGCCCCCCTCAAAAAAAACAACCCCAGACTATACACTAAAGTCCAAAATTGCCAAAAAATCACCCCCCCCAAAAAAATCCCACAAAACCATGACAAAAGACAAGTAAGGCTTTAATGCCCCTTTATGGCCTTTTGCCTTTAAAGCCACCTGAGAAATTTCAAGATGTTCCCATTGTACCTTATGATGTAACTCAAGGTTTTGTTTTTGTCCTTTTCCTCCTTTTTTTCCCACACCCCTCCCCTCAAGTCCATCCATGTGTTTCTCTAATGAGAACCAGCCCAGGGCTGGTCAGCTCTCCTTTGGAAGACACTCCTTTTTCAAGCTCTTCCTGTTGACTCTTCCCTCTTCTTTGATTCTATGCCCCACAATCCTTGCTGTGCAGATCCTTCTGTGTGTCTAGCAGAACCCACCCTGGGGGTGTCCACCATTCAGGAATCCCTTCTAGTCCCCAGAGTGGAAGTGGGTAGATATAGGAAAATAAAAGTATGAAAAAGGAATACTTGAGCCTTTATCTCTGCTGATCTCTCAGACCTCAGCAGTGGGAGTGCTTTCTTGACCTTGTATATGTTCACTCCCATGCTGTGCTAGGATTTGCTGGCTGCTGAGAATCAGAAGCCACCTCCTTTCTTGTTTTTGCTCCAAATCTTGCTCTCAGTTAAGTATTCAATCCCTTAATTTGTTCCTTTATCTGAAGTTCAGGGTTCTGGATGTCCTCTGAACCTGTTTCATCCAATATTCCATGGTTTTACTCGCAGATGTCTACACAGCCTTTCTGCCTAGTCCACCATCAAGCCCCAGGATCACCTGAGAAGCTTAACAAAACCAAAAACAACCCCCCGCCCCCACAAAACATGCTTGAGACTTTCTCCACATCAATTCAATTGGAATTTCTTGGGTAGTAGGAAACGTTGGTGCCAAAGAATAGGTATATGTAAGTGTTCCTCAGGTGATTCTAAAGTGCTGGCAGCACAGAATTCCCCTGTTTTGGCTGTCCAATGTGTTCTTTGAGTGAGATGGATTCTACTCATGAGAACCAATTATCAGTGAAGAGTTGTTGTTAGGTGCTGTTGAGTCAGTTCCAACCCATAGCAACCCTACATACAACTGAACGAAACACCACCTGATTGTATGCAAATCCTCATAATTGCTGATATGCTCGAGCCCACTGTTGCTGCACTGTGCCAATCCATCTCATTAGGGGTCTCCCTTTTTTTCACTGTCCCTCCATCTTACCAAGCATGATGTTCTTCTATAGGGACTGGTCCCTCCTGATAATATGTCCAAAATATGAGAGACAAAATACGGTCATCTTGGCTTTTAAGGTGCATTTTGTTTGTAATTTTTAAAATTTAAAAATTTTATTGTGAATTATGTGATAGTTTACATGAGAGAACATTAGTCTTACATTCATCCTATCATATTTTGTTTCATTGTCATGATTACAATCCCTCCATGTATCATCAAACGACCAAAGTGTACCCCCTGCAAGTCTGCCCCCCCAGTTGTCAGCACACAGCCCCTCTCCCTCCCTTGGTCTAGAGTACCAAGTTGTTCCATCTCTCCACTTAATCGTCTATGCCTCCATCTCTGGTGTAACTGCTTCTCTGGGTAAAGTCCCACACTTTGCTCTTCTCCCTTGATGATCCCAGGGACCTCCACTCCTGGACTGCAAAGTCAACCACCCCCCTCCTTTTGTTACAAAACACCTACCTTAACATTTCTAACCCTCACAGTCAGTCCTGATAGCAATTATTCACTGTTGTACCACAAGAGTCTTATCCCCATCTCCTTTCATCAGCCCCATCTAGACAGATTGGACACCACTCAGTGGAGATTCTACCTTTCCCTGCACCCTCTGGATCTAGGCTCTCTCTTGAAAGCTTGTAAGGCAGTCATTTCTTGTCTTTGTAGACCCCCCATCCACATTTTGGGTATCCAGTGTCTAAATTACCCATCCCTGTCTACCCTGTGTACTGAGGAGGGTGGGAATGATCCTCACTGTAAATATTTGTCCCCTCTTTTGAGCTACTACATCCATAGGTATAGGCCAAATTCATCAAATTGTATCCGATTACTCTTTTTTTCCTCTTTTTTCTTCTAGTCAAGTTCCGATCATCCAGCCATTGAAGCCTGACCAAGTGGGTACTATCTGCAAGTGTGGGTGTTCTTGTGCATATCCCTTCACTTCTTATCAGTTGGACACTTCACTCTCCACTCTAGTCCTCAGTGGCCATGTCACTGTCTCTGGCCCCAGGAGTTCCCAGGTCTTGCCATACTGCTGGCCAACCAGGTCTCAGTCCATGTTGAAAGGGGTCTATTGAATGTGGTCAGACTTAGCTTACAACTTCATTGCTGTTTTTCATCCACTTCACCTTATTGGTAACCAATGTGGTCAACAGCAAGACTGCATGTCTGCTCGTATATTCCTCTTGAGTCTTAGTCTTGGAAGGGGGTTGCCCTGAGCAGACCTGACCCCACTTGCTTTGATGGCTCCTGGGCAAACAATTTGCTTGTTCTTCTAGTAGTCAGTTGGACTGCCATTATTGTTTTTCATTTTTCCGGTCTCTCTTTTAAAAAGAATCTCCTGTTCTTCTAGTTGCTCTAGGTTGGTTTGCTTGTCCTTTCAAGTGGAGATTTCCCACCTCAGAAGATTCTGGATGGGTTTCAGGATTCTACCTATGGTCTTATGCAATGCAAAGGCTCCGTAGGAAGCCTCCTTAATTGGGCAAGTTGTAGCCCCATTTTAGGTATTCCAATCAGTTATATGCAGAAGATGGACTTACAAGCTTTCTATGGTGATGTTTGTGGCTATTCTTTTTTCTCCCCCTCAAATGCCTATTTTACAATGTTATGCAAGGGAAACCAAAATTCAAAAGACAACAAAGCATCTTAACATTATTTTCCCTCTTTTACCTATTCAAACCATGCTTCAATCCCTGTATCCCAGAGTCCTGTTGTTCCAAGGTTGTGCATACATCATTATTTACCTCTGTCCCACTTACCCCATGCAACCCTGCCTAACTGTTCTCCCATCTGCCTTGTTTTTCCATTCCCCTCACCTTTCTTGTGTATTGCGCCCCCCAAAAACCCAATCATTCCTGTGTCTATTCCCTACCCTGTGCTCCACCTTCCCCTCCCTCCCCTCATCCTACCCAACACATCCCTATAACCAGCAAAGAATTTTTTTTTGCCCCTTTTAGTATGGGTTCTTTTTTTTAGTCTTTTATAATAATGGTCCTATGCAGTTTGCAGTTTTTCTCCTTTTGTGACTGACTAATTTCACTCAGCATAATGTCCTCAAAGTTCATCCATGTTATGTGGTGGCTTTCAGCTTCCTTGTTATTCTTCAAGGTAGCATAATATTCCATTGTATGTACCACAGTTTGTTTACCATTCTTCCGTTGATGGGCACTTAGGCTGTCTCCATCTTTTTGCTATTGTAAAATAGTGCTGCTATGAACATTGGTGTGCATATATCTCCTCGTGTTATGGCTCATATTTCTTGTGGGTAAATACCAAGTAGAGGAATTTCAGGTATTTCTACTTTCAACTTTCTGAGGAAATGCCATATTGCTTTCCAGAGAGGTTGGACCATTTTGCAATCCGACCAGCAGAGTAGGAGGGTCCCAGTCTTTCTGCATCCTCGCCAGTATTTACTGTCCTCTACTTTTTTAAAGTCTTGGTGTGGCGCTGTGGGTTAATGCGTCAGACTGCAAAGCTGTTTGAACTGCAAGGTCAGTGGTTCAAGCTCACCAGTTGCTCCTTGGAAACCCTATATAGGGTCGCTATGGGTCGGAAACGACTCGATGGCACTTGACAACAACTTTTTAAAAATCTTTTCTGTTATTGCTGTGAGATTATAATTAACTGTTGTTTCGATTTGCAACTCTCTAATGGCTAGTGATCATGAACATTTCTTCATATGTTTGTTGGCTGGGATGTAATTTTTCCAACACAGATTTGCTTGTTTTTTTAGCAGTCCATGGTACCATTAATATTCTTCTCCAACACCACAACTCAAATGCATCAATTCTACTACAGTCATCCTTATTCATTGTTTAACTTTTGCATGCATATGAAGCTATTGAAAATACCATTGCTTGTGTCAGGTACACTTTAGTCCTCACAATGACATCTTCTCTCTTTAACACTTTAAAGAGATATTTTGCAGCAGATTTGCCTAATGCAATACATTGTTTGATTTCTTGACTGCTGCTTCCATGAGTGTTGATGGTGGATCCAAGTAAAATGAAGTCTTTGACAATTTCAGTCTTTCTGCTTTTAATATGTTGTTTATTGGTCCAGTGGTGGGTATTTTGTTTTCTTTACATTGAGGTGCAATCCATACTAAAGGCTGTGATCTTTGATCTTTATCAGTAAGTATTTTAAGTCCTCTTTGCTTTCAATAAGGGATTCTCTGAGTTTCAAATACTACTGAAGTCTGTGCCCCAGGCCCAGAGATTGTGATATGATGGGTCTGGGGTATATCTTAGGCTTTGGATTTTTAGAAGCATTCCCTAGAAGAGTTTGATTTGCAAATAATAAACCAGAGGGTCAAACTTGGTTAGAAATGCAGAATATCTAGTCCTACTCCAGAGCTACCAAATTGGAATCAGTATTTCAACCATATCTCCAGGTGATCTTGTTTGGCTAATGTTGAGTCGTGCTGCTCTGTGGCCCAGGCTGGCAAATGTGCATTCTTCTGTATTTTGTAGCATTGATTATGGTCTTGTCTTCTCAGTGGTTGTTTGACCTGCTCAACCTCTGATCTTTGCACTATTTTGAGCTGGCAGCTTGGTGACAATGTAATCTGGGCTTAGATCTAGAGGGTAGATTTTAATTCAGGGGGAAGCTTAATCATGCTCCTGAAGTTCTATATGGTCTAATTTCTACAAGAAAACTGAATAAAATCAGACACTCGAAGTAGTCAAAAGTAATGAAAAGGAAGCTTGTTCTTTACCTTGCAGCTGCAAGCAATATTAAAAGGGCTCGAGATCAGAATGCGAGGCAAAATTTCCTATCATCTCTTTCATCTCTCTTCTCCAGTACCCTGAAGTTCAAAGTGCTTGGAGCCTTTTATTCTTCTCTCCCATATCTCTCTTTATCCTTGTCTATTCCCTCTCCACTCCATTTTCTTCCTCCATTTTCTCCCTCAGTCTCTCTTCCTAAGCAGGTCCCCTCCTTAGTTCCAGCACTATATCTTCAAAGTCCTGGAACTGTTTGAAAAAAGTTGTAGACCCTCACTCCCCATCCCAGGGCCAGCCATGGGCTAGTGAGCAGGGAAAGACAGCATTTTCTGTGTTGGGAGGAAAGTGAAGATTGGAACCCTTGCATGTTTGTTTCCTCTATTGAATTGTGAGTTCCTTGAAAACTCTTTGTCTTTTCCTAATGTGTATCCTCCACTAAAGTTCTGTTTCTGGTCCTTGGGAGGTGTTGTGTGATGAATTCTCAGTCACTTAATTCAGTCACGTAGGGTCCAAGGGCGAGTCATACTGCCAACACTGTCAAGGAGTGTTACTACTCAGGTCCCAGCATCACCTGGGAATCACACTCTTCTTTCTGTAATACCATGGAACTAAAACTCAAGGGCCTTAGTGACTCCTGCAATCTCCGGCATGTAGCTGACATTCTCCATGGAACTCCTTGATAGAAGTGATATTTTGAAAATCCAGAAACTAGCAGGTCCCTTTAGAAGTGATATTTCACTACTGCTGTCTCATCCATAAAATCAATGTTTATTTCTGGCCCAGAGCTAGGTACAGATCTTCCTTCTTATTCATAAACAGTATATTCTTAAAATTGATTTATCACTGTACACCTCTGTTTCTAATGATGGATGGTAGCTTTTCTTTGTCTTTCCTACCTTTGAATTTGGGCATCAATCTGTGGACTAAACAGTATGGAAAGTCTCCATAGTACACATGTAACCTTCTCCTATGGTTGAAGGAAGCTGGACCTAGGAAAGACCTTTAATATTTCACCAAGAGTAAGCTGTAAATACTGCACTTTTAAACTTATATCATTAATCTTTCTGCAGCTCGGAGCATAAAATAATAAGGAAAACACCACAACTTACTACAGCAAGTCAATGGGCCGATAAGACGGATGCCGTTATGTTTCAAAATTGTGCCAAGTTTATGTTGATAAAGTGACTTTCATCTGAGAATTTAAAAAACACTGCCTATGGTTCTAATCCTATGGGACTCTGACTTTGTCTTATATTTACATAAAATGGGAAATTGGCTCAATATGGCCTCATTCATCTTTATAACTCTTCTCCCAATAGAATTTATAGTGAGTGTAGTGCTATTATTCTTTCTCCAGAATAATAGCTTAAATTCAATAGAATTTAAGCTTTCAGTCAAACTAGCAGATTCCATATTGGTTCCAGAACCAAGGGAATGAACAGGTCAGTGACTGTGTTGACATTAAAAGAAAACTTCAACTATTGCTATTGGTTGGGAATGAGGATGTTTTGGGAATGAAGACATTTTGTTAATCAAAGACAATTGAGTCTCACAGACTAAATCTATTGAGACTGTTGGTTAGAATTGACTTGTCAGTTCCCTGCAACAACTGGTCAAGTCAGCCAAACCATCACTTTGATATTTTTTTAACTTAAAAGAATGTTTGACTGATTAACTAAATTGACTGCAAGTGGACTAGCAGCACGTGGACTGTTTCTACTAAGACAGTCTTTCTAAAAGCACTTAGAAAAATCATCTAATTTCTCATTTTTGGGCATTTACTAAATAAGAAAGGGTCAAAAAACCCCAGATCCTTCTTAAAATAGCCAATGACTGTGGCATGCAATTTTATATAGTTATATTTCTGTCAGGAATTTTCTTGGACTGGAGACTTTCAACAATAATGCTACTACAAAATGTTGTTGTTAGGTTCCATTGAGTTCATTCAATTCATAGTGACCCTATGCACTACAGAATGAAATACTGTTCAATCCTGAGCCATCCTCACAATTTTTGTTGAGTTTGAACCCATGGAAACTGTCACTGTGTCAGTCCATCTCACTTGGGGCTTCCTCTTTTTTGATGACCCTTCACTTTACCAAGCATGATGTCCTTCTCTAGGGATTGATTCCTTTGGAAATGTGTGAAGTACGAGAGACAAAGTCTTGTCATTCTGGTTTCTAAGAAGCATGCTGGCTATACATTTTCCAAGACAGATTTGTTTATTCTTTTATCAGTCCATGGTACTTGAATATTCTTCTTGAACACTAAAATTCAAATGCATCTATTCTACTACAGTTTTTTTTATTCACTGTCCAACTTCCATGTCTATAAGTTGATTGAAAATACCATGCATTGGGTCAGGTGCACCAAGTTCTCACACTGATATCTTTACTCTTTAACACTTTAAAGAAGTGTTTTCGCAGTAGATTTATCTAATGCAATACATCTTTGGTTTCTTGGTGGCTATTTCTATTGACTGTGAAGCAAACTGAAATCTCTAGCAACTTCAAGCTTTTCTCCATATATGATGATGTTATTTATTTGTCCAGTTGTGAGGATTTTTTTTTTCTCTTCACGTGAGGTACAATTTATATTGAAGGATGTAGTTTTTTTTTGTGTGTGTGAATTATGTGATAGTTTACATCAGCTTTACATTCATCCTATCGTTTATTGTTTCATTGCTATGGTAACAATCCCCTCCATGCATCATCAACCAATCAAAGGGTATACCCTGCAAGCCTGACACCACCCCCCTCGGGTCGTCAGCACACAGCCCCTCTTCCCTTCTGGGTCTAAAATCCCCAGCCAATCCATGATCCATCTCTCCACATTATTGTCTTGTCTCTGCCTCCATCTCTGGTGTCACTGATTCTCTGGGTAGGGTCCTGCTCTCCACTTTTTTCCCTTGATGGTCCCAGGGACCTCTGCTCCTAGACTGCAAAGTCAATCACTCCCCTCCTTTTGCTAAAAAACATCTACCTTTACATTTCCAACCCTAACAGTTATTCCTGATAACAGTTATTCACTATTGTATCACAAGAGACTTATCCCCATCTCTTTTCACCAGACCCACCCAGACAGATTGGATACTACTCAGTGGAGATTCTACTTTCCTCCACGCCCTCTGGATCTAGGCTCCCACTTGAAAGATTGTAAGCCAGTGACTTCTTGCCTTTGTAGGCTTCCCCCCTCCACCCCCATTTTGGGTAGCTAATGTCCAAGTTGCCCATCCCTGTCTATTCTGTGTACTGAGGGTAGTGGTGGTGGTGGATGATCCTTGCTGTAAAGATTTGTTCCCTCTTTTGAGCTACTGCATCCATAGGTGTAGGTCAAATTCATCAAATTGTATCAGATTACTCTTTTTTTCCTCTTCTTTCTTCTTCTAGTTGAGCTCCCCAGGTCTTGCCACACTGCTGGCCAACAAGGTCTCCACCCAGGTTCACAGGAGTCTATTGAACGTTGTAGGACTTAGCTTGCAGCTTCATTGCTGTTTTTCCCTCACTTCCCCTTATCGGTGACTAAGTAGTGGTCACCAATCAGAGCGTGTATTCCCACTGAGTCTTAGTCTTGGAAGGGGGTTTTCCCTGAGGGGACCTGACCACTTGGCTTGATGTCTCCTGGGTGAGCAACTTGCTTGTTCTTGTAGTTATCAGTCGGACTGCCTTTATGGTTTTGTATTTTTCCTGTTGATCTTTCTTTCAAGAAGTACCTTCTGTTCTTCTAGCCACTCCAGGCTGGTCTACTTGCCCTTTCAAGTGGAAATTTTCCACCTTTGAAGATTCTGGATGTGGTTCAGGATTCCAACTATGGTCTTATGTAATACAGAGGCTCCGCAGGAAGCCTCCTTCACTGGGCACGTTGTAGCCCCATGTTAGGTATTCCAATCAGTTATAGGCAGAAAATGGACTGTTAGGTGGTGGCTTACAGCTTCCTTGTTATTTTTCAAGGTAGAATAATATTCCATTGTGTGTATGTACCACAGTTTGTTTATCCATTCTTCAGCTGATGGGCACTTTGGCTGTCTCCATATTTTTGCTATTGTAAATAGTGCTGCTATAAACATTGGTGTGCATATATCTACTTGTGTTATTGCTTGTATTTCTTTTGGGTAAATACCAAATAGAGGAATAGCTGGATCATAAGGTATTTCTATTTCCAAACTTCTGAGGAAGTGCCATATTGCTCTCCAGAGAGGTTGGACCATTTTGCAATCCCACCAGCAATGCAGGAGCGTCCTAGTCTCTCCACATCCTCGTCAGCATTTATTATCCTCTACTTTTTTGATCTTTGCTGTTATTGCTGGTGTGAAATGATATCTCATTGCTGTTTTGATTTGTATCTCTCTAAAGGAGCTCTGGTAATGTAGTGGTTACAAATCGGGCTGTGAACTGCAAGGTCGGCAGTTCAAAACTACCAGCTGTTCTGTGGGAGAAAGATGAGGCTTTCTGCTCCCGGAAAGATTCACAGCCTCGGAAACCTCATACAGGGTCGCTAGGAGTCAGAATTGACTCCACAGCACATAACCACCACCACCAATGGCTAGTGATCATGAACATTTCTTCATATGTTTGTTGGCTACCTGGATCTCATCCTTGGTGAAGTGTCTGTTCATGTCCTGTGCCCATTTTTCAATTGGGTTACTTGTCTTTTTCTTGTAGAGGTGTTGTAGTTTCCTATATATTTTAGAAATGAGTCCCTTGTCTGATTGTTGTTGCAAAAGATTTTTTTCCCATTTTGTGGGTTCTCTTTTTACTCTTCAGGTGAAGTCTTTTGATGCACATAATTTTTTAATTTTTAGTATGTCCGAGTCATCTATTTTGTCTACTTTTGTTTGTGTGGTCTTCAAAATGTTTAGTAGTCTGTGTATTCCCTGAATTAGTGCCCTTACATTTGTCCCTATTTTTTCATTGATGGCCTTTGTAATTCTGGAATTCACATTTAGGTCTTTAATCCATGCTGATTTGATTTTTGTATAAGGTGTGAGGTAAAGGTCTTGTTTTGATCATTTGCATATCGCTTTCCAGTTCTGCCAGCACCATCTGTTGAAGAGACTATCACTTCCCCATGAGATATATTTAGGTACTTTGTCAAAAATCAGTTGGCTGTATGTGGATGGGTTAATTTCTGGATTCTCAATTCTGGTCCATTGATCAATGTATCTTTCATTGTACCAGTACCAAGCTGTTCTGACCACTGTAGCCGTGTAATAAAATTTGAAGTCGGGGAGTAAGAGGTTTCCAACCTTATTCTTCTTAAGCAGTACTTTGCTTATCCTGGGTCTCTTTCATTTTCGTATAAAGTTTGTAATTGTTTTTTCCCATCGCTTTGAAGAATGTGTTTGGAATCTGGATTGGGATTGCATTATATGTGTAAATTGCTTTGGGCAGTATTGACATTGTTAAGTCTTCCTATCCAGGAGCATGGTACATTCTTCCATTTTTGTAAGTCTCTTTTGGTTTCTTATAGTACTGTTTCATAGTTTTCTTTATATAAGTCCTTTGTTTCTCTGGTTATATTTATTCATAGATATTTCATCCTTTAGGTGGCTATTGTAAATGGTATTGCTTTCTTAATGTCCTTTTCAGTGCTGTTGTTTTTGGTATAGAGGAATCCAACTGATTTTTGTATG
>NW_006409475.1:3650-4151 GCF_000296735.1 Chrysochloris asiatica | reverse complement strand
TTTTTCTGCATCAATCAATACTATCATGTAATTCTTTTCTTTTTTCTTGTTTATATGGTGGATTACATTGATCGTTTTTCTAATGTTGAACCATCCTTGCATGCCTGATATGAATTTTGCTTGATCATGATGTATTATCTTTTTGATGTGCTGCTAGATTCTGTTGGCTAGAATTTAGTTCAGAATTTTTGCATCTATGTTCATGAGGGATGTAGTTGTTGTTTAGTGCCATCGATTTTCGAGCCATAGAGACCCTGGATAAGGTTTCTGAGGAGTAGCTGGTGAGCTTTAACTGCCAACCTTGCAGTTCAAACAGCTTTGCAGTCTGGCGCATTAACCCACAGCACCACACCAGGACTCCTCGTGAGGGATACTGATTTATAATTTTCTTTCTTAGTGATGTCCCTCCCTGGTTTTGGTATGAGGGTTATGCTTGCTTCATAAAATGTATTAGGAAGTTTTCCATCCTCCTCTATATTCTGGAATAATTTGAGTAGAATT
>NW_006409475.1:0-510 GCF_000296735.1 Chrysochloris asiatica | reverse complement strand
TTTTATGCTTTCTGATTATCTCCAGGTAGATGTGATTAGGATGTGACCTTCTCTTTTCACTCTTCTTATTGTTTAAGTCAGAGTAATTTTCAGAGATGTTGTCTGCCTCCCTTTTGTGTGGCAGTTGGTGATGGTTCTTGCCTGGATTTTGGTGTTTTATAGAGTGTGATTGTAGCTTGACTATATGGCAGCAGTTGCTGTCTCTTCTTGGTAATATAGGGAGAGAAAGGATCCCCCAAAGGTGGAAGGGGAGCATAAAACAGCAAAACAGAAAGAGCAAAAAGAGAAGAAGAAGAAAAAAATCACCAAAAAAAACCCCACCACCAACAAAATTAGATTGGATACAGTTGTATCCAATGAGCCCTGAAGATTCAAATTGCTATTGTAGTCTATAATTGCAGAAAAGGGAGAGGAAGGAGAGAAGGGGGGCAAAAATCTGTAGCCTAATATGAGTATGATTTTAATGTCCTCTTTCAGCTTCTTGCCTTCAAAGCTGTCTGATGGATTTCA
>NW_006409474.1:52825-53480 GCF_000296735.1 Chrysochloris asiatica | reverse complement strand
CTCATATGCTACCATTTGAAATGATTCATCATCCTAATGTGGCTCCGTAGGATAATTGCTGGAATATTAACCACAAAGTCAGTGATTCAAACTGACCAACTGCCACTTGGAAACCCTATGAGTCAGAACTAACTCAACAACACTTAACAACAACAACAACTATTTTTGGTACACTGATTCTGTATATTCCTTCCATCTTCTTGTGATGCTTCCTGCATCATTCAATATTTTGCCAATGGAATCCTTCAATATTGTAACATGTTGCTTCAATTTTTCTTCAGCTCTTTCAGCTTGAATACATCATGCTCATGGAGAAGAATACTTAATATTATGAAACTGTCAAAACTATCCAAAGCAATCTATAGATATAATGCAATCCCAATACAGATTCTAACATCATTCTTTAAAGAGATGGAAAAGCTGTTTACTAACTTTATATGGAAAGTAAAGAGACCTCAGATAGTCAAAGCATTACTTAAGAAGCAAAAGTTGGAAGTCTCTCACATTCTGATCTCAAAATCTACTACACATCTGTAGTGGTCAAAACAGTGTGGTACTGGTACAACTAAAGATGCATAGATCAAACCATGCAAGCACGAAGGCAATGGGGAAACATTTATAAAACCCTGAAAGACAAAAATTGCCAACCAAGAAT
>NW_006409474.1:48241-50168 GCF_000296735.1 Chrysochloris asiatica | reverse complement strand
TATATATCAACAAGAAATAAGAGCCAGGACACAAGGAGATATAAGCACACCATGTTCATCACAGCACTATTCACAATAGTAAAAAGATGGAGACGGTCGAAATGCCCGTTAGGGGAAGAATGGATAAACCAACTTTGGTACAGACACACAATGGAATACTATATAAAGTTAAAGAATAATGATAAATCCGCAGAACGCCTCATAACTTGGATGAACCTGGAGGACATTTATGCTGAGTCAAATTTGTCAATCTATTGAAAACTTCAACATGTCAACAACAAAAAGAAGCAATCCAATTTAAAAACTGGCAGAGAACAAATAGTGTATGAGACAACTACTGTAAAAACTCAAGAAAGATTTAATGCTAAATCAAACATTCTTTGATGGTTACCAGCAGTAGAAGGGAACAGAAAGTAATTCACTGGCTAAAGAGTAGACACAAGTTAACTTGGATGACGGGAAAGGCAATATACAACAAGAGGGAGGTTGACAGAAGAATGAGGAAGATAGAAGACCACACAGGTTGGAATGCAAGGTTTAAAGGGGACAGAGGTAAATACTGCTATATAAACACCCTGCAAAAAGAATAATCTATAGGTAGCGACATGGACAGATACACAGACTGAAGACATATGGGATGGTAAGTTGGAGTATACCCATAAATATACAAAGGTTACATAGAAAACATTTGTACACCGGTATTTATTTACTTTTGTTGAAACACACCAATGACTGTGGCAGTTTACAGGTGGCAAAATGACAAAAACTTCTTAGATATTACCAAATACCTTGTGGCAATGAGTTGCTGGGCCTGGGGGTTCAGGACCATAACCTCAGGGGACACCATGGTCAATTGCCATGACATAGTCCACAAAGACAATTTTCTACATCCTACTTTGGTGAATAGAGACTGGGATTGCTTATGAGTAACCATCTAAGGTGCAACATTTGATCTCTATTTGTAGAACACTGAAGATCTAAAGGTCCCTGGTTAATTCCCAGGTTTCACCAAACCTTGGACTCCTGGTGTGGTGCTGTGGATTACGAAGTGCTGAACTAAATGCACTGGGCTACAAAGTCAGTTTGAACCACAGTGTGGGCGGTTCAAGCTCACCAGCTGCTCCTTACAAACCCTATTCAGCGTTGCTTTGGGTTGGAATTGACTTGACAGCACTTAACAGCAACAACATATCTAAAAGAAAGAAGAGTGATGAAATTTGAAGATTCTTGGAATCAATTAGTTCAATAGACTAATGGAACACATAAACATCAGTCTCCATAATTCTGAAACTAGAAGAACTATATGGTGTCCAGCAACGGCTAACAACTGTTTAGAAAGGGATCACATTAGAAGGTCCCAGGTAAAGTAGGAAAAAATGTAGAACAAAACTAAAAATTATTAAACATATCAGACTTACTTATCAGAAAGAGACTGGAGGAAGCCAAGGCTAAGGCCCTCAGTCAACTTTCAGGTCTGAAATGGAACTCACCTTCATGGTACAATTTTAAGCCACATGGTTGATAGTTATATAGGGGGTACAACAACACTAGTAAGGTATACTCATCATGGAATAGCCAAGCATTCAAGCTCAAGAGGGCAACATTTACCCAAGGGCAAATTTCAGAAGGGTTGGGAAGGAGGATGGAATGGAAATAAGAATCAGAGGGAGTAAGGCATATAACTGTTGTTACAAGGAGAGGTAGATATCATTGAGATGAAACAGAGTGTATTATTTGTTGAATGTAAAATTGATGATCTTCTTTGTAAAACTTCATTAAATTTGCCATAAAAAGTTTCAAAAAGGAAAAAAAAATTATAAAAGACCTAAATATGAAACCTAAAACTACTAAGATTATCAAAAATAATAACAAAAGGCATCAATGAAGAAATGGGCTGAGTTCAACCTCAGTCCATTGAATCCCACTG
>NW_006409474.1:37722-47671 GCF_000296735.1 Chrysochloris asiatica | reverse complement strand
AAAACAGGGGAATGATTAATCTTACAGTCCAGAAACAGAGTACCCTAGGACCATCAAGAGAGAAGCACATAAGCAGAATGCAGGAACTTATCCAGAGAAGCAACAGTGCCAGAAATGGAGGCAGAGATGGGGGCATGGAGAGGGGGAGTGGCTGAGGACTCTAGATTCATGGATTAAGAAGAGAGGGACTAAGAGGTGGTGGCCAGGAGGCAGACTTGCAGAATGTGTCCTTTGGAGATGTAAATTGTTATATATGCCTGAGTGGTTTTTTGTTTGTTTGTTAAAAAGCTAAAATGAATAGACAGAAATATTGTTAACTGACGGTACATGGATGGGATTATAATCGTTGTAATGAAACAAGGTGTATGATTTGTTGAATGTAAAACTGATTACATGCCATGTAAACTTTCACTCAATCCACAATAAAAACCTTAAATTAAAAAACAATAGTAGTAATAATAAAAATAAGGGAAAGCTTAAGGACCATAATTTATATCATAAATACACTATCAAACATAAATAAAAATGTACAAACACCAGAAGATAAACTGCATGACTGGAACCTTCTAAAACTTAAATATATATGTGCTTATCAAAAGACTTCTCCAAAAGAGTAAAAAGAAGGACATGCAGACCTACATGGAACAGCTAGAGTGAAAGAAGATACGTTTTCAAAGAAAGATCATCA
Organism: Chrysochloris asiatica; assembly: GCF_000296735.1. Classification (NCBI taxonomy): domain Eukaryota; kingdom Metazoa; phylum Chordata; class Mammalia; order Afrosoricida; family Chrysochloridae; genus Chrysochloris; species Chrysochloris asiatica. Next base: position 46,983 of record NW_006409474.1, on the reverse strand, counting down.
GGAAAAACCCAAAACAAAAATGGCACTACGATTGGTTATTACAAGAATAAGTGAATTGTTCACTAGAAAACCATCAAGGCAAGCAATCAAGTCCCTTCAGGACAAACCCCCCTCTAAGATTGAAACTCAAAAGGAACACATGAGCAAGCATGCAAGCTTGCTGGTAACCACATTGGTCTGCTGGTGAGTAGAAGAGGGGGAAAGGCAGCAATGAAGAAATGGGCTGAGTTCAACCATGTTCCACAGACTCCCATTGATCTGGATATGAGAGAGAGAAGAGGAAGAGCTGGTTGGCCCAAAGTGTGGTGAGACCTGAGGACACCTGAGCTCATGGACAAGGACGTAGCCACAAAGGGGTAGAGCTGAGAGTGAAGCATCCAGTTGATATGAAGTGAGGGGAGAGCCACAAGAACACCCAAACTTGCAGATAGTACCCATTTGACCTACCTTTGGTGGCTTGATAATAAAATTCGACTAGAGGAAGATAAAAAAGAAAACAATTTTTGATAAAGGAAAGGAGGGTAAATTGCTACAATTTGATGAACTTGACCTATACTCATGGAGGTAGTAGCTCAAAATATCAACAGAGAGGGAATGAGTCTTCACATCAAGTACCAATGCTATCCCCTCTGTATATAGGATAGATAGGGGCAGGCAACTTAACCACTGGTTTCCTAAAATGAGGGGGTGATAAAGGCACCAAGTGACTGGCTTACAAATTTTCAAGGGGGAGTTTTGTTTAAGAGTGTATGGGGGAAGATAGAATCCCCACTAAATAGTTTTCATCTTGTCTAGATGAGTCTGGTAAAAAGAGATGGGGATAAGATTTTTATGACTCAATAGTAAGTAACTATTATCATGACTAATTGCGACTGTCACAATTGTAAATGTAGAAGTTTTGTAACAAAAACGGGGGAGTAGTTACTATTACATTCCAGAAACAAAGGCCCCTAGGATCATCAAGGGAGAAGAGCACAAGTGGAATGTGGGACCTTATCTAGAGAAGCAGCAACACCAGAGATGGGGATATGGAAAGTGGGAGAGGCTGAGGACTCTAGATTCATGGAAAGAGAGGGACTGAGAACTGGCGACCAGGGGACAGACTTGCAGAATGTGACTTTTGGTGGTGTTAATTATTATATATGCCTGAGTGTTTGAAGAAAAAAAAAAGAAAAAGAAGAACTAAAATGAATAGAGAGAAATACTTTTAACTGATGGTACATGGAGGGGATTATAATCATTGTAATGAAACAAAGTATATGATTTGTTGAATGTAAAATTGATGTAAGCTTTCACTCAATTCACAATAAAAACTTAAAAGAAAAGTAAAAAAAGGAACTCTAGACTGGGGAAAATATTTGGCAACAATATGTCAGGCAAAAGACTAAAGTCTAAAATTTATTTAAAATTTCAATACTTCAAAAACAAAGAAAAACAACCAAATTTTAAAATAAGCAGAGGACATAAACAGATGCTTCACCAAGGAAGGCATTCAGGCAGCAAACAAACAGAAAGAAATGCTGTTTGAGATCATTAGTCATTGTTGTTGCTGTTGTTATGTGCTGTCCAGTCAGTTCTGACTCACAGTGACCCTGCATAGGGTTTCCAAGGAGTGGCTGATGGATTTGAACTGCTGACCTTGTGATTAGCAGTCCAGTTCTTATCCTACAGCACCACGCCAGGACTGTTGTTGTTAAGTGCCATTATAGCAACCCTGAGTAGTGTTTCCAAGGAGTAGCTGGTGAGTTTGACCCAACCTTGATATTTTAACTGACCTTGTGGTCCAATGATTATCCACCAGCACCACATCAGGACTCCACACAACAGGACTAGAGAAATGCAAATCAAAACAAAAATGAGATATCATCTCACTCCACCATTAATAAGGAAGTTCAAAAAAACCAGAAAACAAATGCTGGTGAAGGTGTGAGAGACTGGGACTCTCCTGCGCTGTGGGTGGGACAGTAAAAGAGGGCAACCATTGTGGAAAATGATATGATTGATGCTTTCTCAAAAAGCTGGAGATACAAATACTTTCCCTTATGGCATTAACCCATTAATCTCTCTACTTGTTATATATCCTCAAGAAATAAGAGCCATGACGTGAACATCAACAGTTCCTGCTTTATCTGAGGTCAGTGGTATCACACGAGGGACAAATCTCTAAAAGTTCTGAAAAACCTGTAACACTTCTCTCTCCAAGAAAAAGACAAATAACCCAGTTTTAAAGTGGGCAGAGGACATGAACACTTCACCAAAGACATTAAGGCAGTCAACAAACAATTGAAGAAATGCTTGTGATCATTAGCCATTGTTGTTATTGTTAAGTGCCGGTGAGTCGACTCAGATGTCATGTGCACACCACACCCTGATTTAGAAACATACACTCCCCAACTCCTCAGGTTGGTAGAACCTGCAGTGCCAGACCAGGTGACTAATCTTACCCCAACTGCTTTCTGGGCCAACAGGAACTCCTTCTGTAGCAAGGTACCCTGACCCCTGGGCCCACAGGAATTCCTTGTAGGATCAGGCTCCCTGTCCCTTATGACCTCCTCTGTCATTAAAGCTCAATGACCAATATCAGGTGCCCTGTTCTATGCTGCCTTCACAGTTGGCAAAAACATTGCCTGAGTTCCCCGCCATTCAGTTTTCTCTTTTCTTTCCCTTCTCTCATTTTTGTTTCTTTTCCTATGTTGCATGCCTTTCTTTTTTCTTTCTTCTTTTTCTTATTTTTTTCCCTTCCATTCTTCATCTTTTATCCTTTTTCCTTTTTTAATTTAATACTGTCTTCTTTTTTCTTTTCCCCCAACCTATTTTTTGTTTTTAATTTTCTTTATTTTCACTTTTCTTTTATTCCTTCCTTTTTTCTTTCACTTCTCTTTTTTCTTTTCTTTATTCTTTTGTCACTTCTTTTTTTGTTGTTTCCCCTCTTTTTTTTTCTGCTTTTAATTTATTTTTTATGTTACAGTTGATACTGTTTGTCTTTTTGCTTTCTATTATTTTTCTTTTGCTTTACCTGATAAGAGACAGCAACCGTGTCCACACTGACCAACCATATCCACACTTCTTGCAGAAATTGTATCTGGAAATATTACATTCTTCAGATTTGGAACTGAACTCTCCACTATGGCTCAATTTTCACTGGAATGGTAGACAAAACTATAAGGCAAATAATAACACCAAGGAGTCACACACACCTTAGACTCATCAACCATTTGAGAGAAAAATGAAAGCATGTACCCAACAAAATTCATAGAGCATGAAGGGGTAGGAAAGAAGCAGGAATGGAACTGGGTTACACAAGAAAGAAATGAAATAAATGATGTTATGCTTTGTAGAGTACAGTCAGTGACACAAAACAAAATGTATGTGAATTATTTAATGGAAAGCTAATTTTCTGGAAACCTTTACTTAATTTACAATAAAAAGTTAGAAAACAAAAAAAGGCCAAGTATTGTTTGTGACCTCATTTTAAAATAATTCAAGAATAGGCAAATGTATAGAGACTAAAGTCTATTAGAGGTTCCCCCTGGAATAGGGGCAGGAGATAGCATGAAAGAGGGGGAGTTATTGCCTATGGCATACTAAGTTTCCATTTTCCATGATGAAAAATTGCTTTAAGGATTGAGTTGTACAGCTGATTAATACAATTTTTGTCAGTAAGTTGTACACCTGTAAAATGTTTAGTTGGCAAAAGTTATGTTATAGATATATTCACAACGACAAAAAAATAATATCTCGGGCTGTATCTGATGGGATTTAGTTCCTTGGTTTGGGGTTTTAGAGTTTATCTGAGGTTGCTATATCTTCATGGATTTAGTTCCTTGGTTTGGAGGCATAGCATTTATCTGAGGGATTTACTTCCTTTGTTTGGAGAACTAGGGTCATGGTTTCATGGGAACTCACAGCTAATTGGCCTAATAACATTTTTAGTGCTTTGTTCTACCTGCTAGTTCATTTCATAGTGCTTGGGGTCTTTAGAACTTGCAAGTAGAAGGACAGTCAGGAGTAGGGGGAGGAAATGAACTGTGTTGCTACTTGCCTCTGTGAACAGCTGCCCCCTTTGCCATGAAACTAGAACTGGATGGTGCCAGGCTTCCATTACTTAACATCTTGATAAAAAGTTCCATAGAAAAATCCTGATGAAAGGGGAAATGAAACATAGAATTTCAGATTCTAATGGAATCCACACATTCTAGAGCCCCTGAAAATCCTGCCCTGAGATAATATTAAAATTAAAATTATTCTCTTAAATCTTCTAATAACCAAACAATAGTTTAACTCATAAAGAATACCTTTCTTGAACATTATGCTCTTGTATGATTTGGTTATATAGGATCAAATGGAAAACTAGACAGGAAGCTTAGTAGCTCATTGAATTTATTTTAAGGGTGGCAGAACAACTCAGAGGATAGCCATCTGAATTGTACATGTATAAATTGTTGAATTGGTGCATTTTCTGCTTTGTATATTCTCAACAAGGAAAGTAAAATAATTTTTCAATGAGTTTTCCTATTGGTTTTCTGATGATAATATCATATTTTTTGTGTGTCCTTTGGTCGGAACTGGCATTTAATTTAATAGTGTTTGATGGTTTCTATGTTTAAAGTATTATATCAAGTCCAAATAAAAGCCCACATTTGAGGAATAAATTGTCTATATTTGCAAAAATAATTTGCTTTCCTAACAATAGAATTTTTTTCCTGACACCACAAAATAAAAACAACAAGTATGTTTCCGAAATTAGGATGACTTCACTGATGCTGTCACAGTGAAGACAAGTCAGCAACGATGGCATCTTGTTCTCATTTATTGAAAACAATGTACATTGTTCAAGCAATGAATCCTTTAGCTTTTTATGCTTGCCTCAGAACAAAAGTGCTTGTCTCTGAGTCCATCAGGAGAATTGGGCTGCCATTTATACTTAAAAAAAGAGAAAGCTTCGAAGAGACTTAGCTCTTCCTTCCCACCACACAGAGACATACAGGAATGGGATGCCTACCCACTTTACACACTAACACCCACCTCCTTTATTACTCAGCACTCCTAGCACCTGTTCTTCTGGGAAGACACCTTGATCTCTGAAGTCTGGTCTAGAGATAGTTCGGTGCTCCCGCATGTCTCACTCTATCATCGCACACCCCTCACTGCCTAGTAATGGCTGATAAGCAAAATTCACATTCCAGCAACAAACCACCTCAGCCTCGTGTGATTACCCAGTCTAATCTCCTGTTCCTGACCCATCTCCAGAAGGAAACAAAACTCGGAGTTAATGTTTACTTGTTTCCGCTTCTGAAGGTGTAACTGCTAGCTTGAAACACACTCTTCCCCACCGTGTGTTTGAACCTGCCAATCCCAGGCAGCCCTGTCTCAATGTTGGCTCCCGCTGACCAATCCCAAACGGACTCATGCATGCACCCTCCATTCCCTTATAAAATACTGTCAAACAGGGAAGACGGGACTCAGTCTCTGGATACGAATCCACTGAGCCATTTGCTGGCACAATAAAAGTCCTTCTTTTGTTACAACCCACGTGGCATTGGAAACCCGTTCAGAGCGAATTCCAATAACAATACTAATTACTAATAACATTTACTGAGCTTTACATATATTATCTCATTTAAATCTCAAGCAAACAACATGTAGTAGATACCATCAGTATAGACATTTTATACATGAGGAAACGGAGGTACCTGATTTCTTCATAAAGCTTGAAAGTGCTAGAACTGTAACTCAGAAACAAGTAGTGAACTCAAGGGTGTGTACTTTGAATCACTGAATGATTAAATCGATGAATAAGTGAGTAAATAATTGAGAAGGATAGGTCTTGGGGGTCAGCAGAATTACATGATTCTGTATCTACTCTTGAGTCTGATGGTTTAGTGTCCAGGAAAGGGCAACTTCCTCCAGGTACAGCCCTCTGGACCCAAGGTGTGAGACAATAATTTCCCAATTCTCTTTTCCACTAAGTGTTTCTCAGTCAAGGGAGATTTGGCTTTCCTTTCCTCTCTCTATGATGTAGGAAAGGAACTACTCATCTTAGATTGAATTAACTAGGGCAAAAATATTAAGTTTATTTCACAGACTGGAAATTCCATCATGTCTAGCCTCCAGCCTGTGCTGAGAAGGCTTATATTTGTCTCTGGTCGGTCTCATCCTCCTCGCCTCTCCTCACTATTACTAGGGTCAAAAGTCACATTCCCTGGACTCCTCTGCCAGCCAGCTTCTGGTCAGCTCTGCCCACAGGAAGCTGTAAGGCTAGGGGCAGGAGTCTCTGTGCAGTGGCAATGAATACAACATAAGAAGGGAGCAGTGCAACAGTAGTGCAGTCCAGGGTCACATCAAATGTCTGGTGAGACTCATGTGAAATTGTTCCCTATAGAAAAGTAAGTACAAGTAAACCCATGCAGGCCTTGCTTACTAGGTAACTTGTCTCTAATTTTAACTCTTTCATAATCCAGATTACTGTCATCCCAACAGGCCTCTATATAATGAGACACCCAGTAGTGAATGCAGAGCATAGGAAAAGATTATCATTCTGTTGAAAACCCCTAGCACTGCAGTGATCAAGTATTGACTGATAACCAAAAGAATGGTAGTTTGAAGCCACAATCTGCTCCAAAGGGAAAAAATACATCAATTAGTTTCCATAAAGATCCAAGTCTTGGGGTAGTTCTACTCTGTTCTGTAGGGTTGCTATGAGTCTAAATTGAGCACATAGCAATGAGTTGATTTCTGGGTTTTGTTTCAGCAGTGAAAGTGAATATTTTCAATGGAACCAATACCTTAACTTAGTCACTTGAAGATGCAGTTCAGCTTTTATACCTCAAAAAAAGCATCCGGAAATATCTATGAAGTTGATTATGATAGGTCTAGAAAATAGGGCTTGAGTGGGAAAGGAGCAATATTTTCTCATATATATTTAATAGGAATTTCTTCCATCTCTTTCATCATGTCTTAGCAATCTTAATGCAAGAAATGGCAAGCCATTGCTCTGCCAGGGATGATCCGTAGGACTCTGCTTGAGGAGCTGGGGAGCAGAAGCCCCCCTGGTTACAATTGTGCAATTTTTCTTTCCAACCCTTTGGCTAAAATCAAACAGAAGATCATTTGAACCTCCAAGTGTTTTGTCACTCTCTGACACAGACCCATAACGTGCCATGGAATAACACCCCAAATTGTGTGCTCTACTCCTCAAATGTCATATTAGGAAATGGCTTGTGGTTATTAACAGAACAAATTATATGCACTAAGAATTGACACATTGAAATGAAAAAGAACTCAATGTGTTCCTGCCTCCAACTATCATTTGACTTTTATGATCTATAATCTATTTTTTGGTCTTGAAAACAGCTGCTTCCTCCTTTTAGTGAGCCACTGCTTAATAAAAACTTTCAGCCAAGGTTATAAACAAACAAAAAAAAGGGAAGATGACTGTGAGAGATTGAGCAATTAGAAAAAGCCGTGGAAGAGAGTGGCTCACAATATGGATTCTGGTGATAGGCAGGGTTGGGACATGACCTTGGACAATGTCACTCATTGTTTCTAAGCTGTAGTTCCCTCATCCTAATTTGGGTATAATATCGCCAGACTCCTTAAAGAACTATGAAGATTTGATAAGATTGTTGAACTTCTTGATGTAACCAGTCACTAGTATGCAATAACAGGTAACACCTGACTATTTAACAAAGATAGTTATACACAAGTCATTTATACATACACACACACATAATTCAGAGAAAGGACTAGTGTTGTAACTTTTTTTGCTTATTCTTTCATTCAGCAGTCACAGCTAGATCCTGGAAATACTCACAGTATTGTAAGGGATATAAACCAATAGAGAGATATCTGAAAAGCACAATGTTAAGTACCATAATAGAAGCATAGACATAATTAGCACAGAGCCAAGGAAATGTTTCCTGAAACACTTGGTTACACTGAGCCTCCAAGGACAACTCAATGAAGTAGGAAAAGAAGAAAGAGCAACACGTGCCAAGGCATGAGGCAACAAGGATGTGCAAGGTACTAAGAAGAATTTTGTTTGACTCAGAGTAATTGGAGTTCTGGTGTGGTACTGTGGGCTAATGTACCAGACTGCAGTCATTTGAACTGCAAGGTTGATTGTTCAAGCTCACCAGCTGCTCCTTGGAAACCCCATACAAGGTTGCTATGGGTCAGAATCAATTCAATGGCACTTAACAACAACAGCAAAGTAATTGGACACCTGGTGTGGCACTGTGGGATAAGCACTGGAATGATAGCCACAAAGTAGGCAGTTCAAACACACCAGCACTCCTTGGAAACCCTATATAGGGTCACTATGAGTTGGAACCAACTACAAGTCACAGAACAACAACAAACAACAGAGAGTAATTGACAATGTAGGACAAGCACTAATCACAAAGTCGATGACTGAAATCCACCAGTTGCTCTTCAGGGTCTCTATGAGTTGGAACCAACTCAATAGCATTTAACAATAACAGAGAGTAAGTTTAACAAAGGGAAAAGAGGTAAGATAAAATGTTGGAAAGAGAGACTGAAGCCAGAGGACAAAGGGCCTTTATGCAATGTTGTCTTTGATTCCATTCCTTAGTCAGTGGGGAACCATTAGGCAAAAGCAAGGAATTAGGTTGTCCACCTGGAAGCCATTAAGGGAAGAAAAGTCAGCCCATCAGGACAAACCCCCTTCCAAGACTGAAACTCCTCCAATACTTGTTATTGGTATATTATGTGTATTTTAATGTTGAAATAAAATGATTTGTGCATGTGCAAATTTTAGCAATGAAACCTGTGTGCATATAAAATATTTCATACAAATATTTGCTTCCATTGACTTCACAAAAAAATGGTACAAGTAAGTAATACAAACCACATTTGCAAAATTTTGTAAATTTCTAGCATGTCGTTGTTGTTGTTAGGTGCCATCGAGTAGGTACTGACTCATAGTGACCCCATGCACAACAAAACAAAACACTGCCAGATCCGGGGCAAACCTCACAATTGTTGCTTAAGCATATTGATGCTGCTACTTAGTCAATCCATCTCGCTGTAGGTCTTCCTCTTTTTCTCTGACCCTCCACCTTACCAAACATGATATCCTTCTCCACTGACTGGTTCCTCCTGACAATATGTCCGAAGTATGAGAGAAGATTGGCCATCCTGCCCTCAAACCCTGGCTGCACTTCTTCCATCACAGGTCTGTTTGTTCTTTTGGCAGCCCATGGCACTTTCAAGATTCTCCTCCAACATCATAACTCAAAA
>NW_006409474.1:36561-37287 GCF_000296735.1 Chrysochloris asiatica | reverse complement strand
CAGGTTCTTGGATTATTTGCTCAGCATATAGGTTGAATAAGTATGGTAAAAGAATACAACATTGTGACTTCTGGTTCTGGTGGTGGAACAGGCAGAGTCGGGTGGGATAGTCTCTGTGGAGGAGGGACTGAAAACACAGAAAAGCTGCTTTCATGGAACAGCACCAGAGCTCTGGATCTAGCATAAGGGGCAGGGTGTTAGTTTCTCGCACATGCCAGTGGAAAAATCATGGTGTAAAGGAAAATACTGAGATTTAGGAATCACTTGAGACACAGGACTCCCTCTGTGGTCACCCCACCAGGGCAGAGTTCAGGGGGTGGGTTTATAGCCAGACCAGCGCAGGAAACCTGTGCTAAAATTGGTGCAGTGACATTTGCAAAAGGAGGTGTGGGGGTATTCTACACATTTCTTTCCTCCTCTTTCCTGTCATGTCTTCTTTGCCCAGCCTGGATGCCTTCAGGTGGGTGGGTATACACACACACTCCAAAAACAAGTCCAGCATTAAGCCCACAGTTTTTCCCATGGCACAGAGAAAGAGCCCTATTGATCCCAAGGGCAAATTCTGCTTATGACGTCAGCCTCTGGGTTGCAGGCCTAAAATTAACTTGTGCAGGACCCTTTACTCCAGCATATCCAGCAAGAAAAAAGCAAGCCTGTCAGGCCTGACAGACAAACCATATAAACAATCTGTAAAACCCCAACATAAAAGACAGGGATGGGCAACTT
>NW_006409474.1:11530-12789 GCF_000296735.1 Chrysochloris asiatica | reverse complement strand
GTTTCCGAGGCTGTAAATCTTTACGGGAGCAGAAAGCCTCATCTTTCTCCTGTGGAACAGCTGGTAGTTTCGAACTGCTGACCTTGCAGCTCACAGCTCGATTCATAACCACTATGCTACCAGAGCTCCTTTTAGAGACTGAAAATTTCCATGGGAGCAGACAGGCTCATTTCTATCCAGGAGAAGCTGGTGTGCTTGAACTGCAGACCTTGAGATTAGCAACCCAACTTTCAAACCAGGGCTCTTTCAACACTCAGTTGGAAGGGATTTTGGAGTCCTGGTGTGGCTTTGTGTAACAAATGACTGGACTGCAAGATCAGTTTGAACCACAACGTCAGAGGTTCGAACTCACCAGTTATTCCTTGCAATCCCTATGCAAGTTTAGAACTGACTATGAGTCTGAACTGATTCTAAGACATTTAACTTCTCACTTTTAAAGCTATCCAGGGTCATATGAATTCAAATTGCGTATCCTCCCTCACTTCTCCTTTACAACTAAAGACAAAAACCTAGGCTTTCTGATTCATTTGCAAATGTTTAGATTGGCCTAGGCCATTTGGAAAACAATGGGCAGCCATTTGATTTTAGGGAAAAACCAATATTTTCTGTATCAGGACTTAGGTGGTAAAAACTTTTTAAAGGTAACTGTATGATAAGCACTAGACTGCTACTAACCAACCACAAGATTGGTAGTTCAAACTTACCAGTTGCTCTCAGAAACCCCATATAGGGTAATTGTGAGTCAGAACCAACTTACTGGCACACAACAGCAAAAACAGTTCAAGTTATTTATAAAATTTTTTATTTCAGGTTATTACAAATACGAAGACCTGTTGAAAGCATTTTATTAATTCTTTGTAATATCAAAATAACTCATAAGCACACACAAGTAAAAAAGTAGCATTTAAGAAAAACATTCTTAATTTAATAATACTATTGAGAAGCAAAAATCATATTATGTGAGTTATTTCATTAGAAGGAATCCTGGTGTGGTACTTTAGGATCAGCACTGGACTGCAAACAACAAGGTTGGCAATTCAAACCCACCAGCTGTACCTTGGAAACCCTATAGAGTTGCTATGACTCAGAACCCACACAACAGCACTTAACAACATATACAAATCAAAATATTTGTGTGGCATTTTAGAATAAGCACTGGTGACAGCATGTTTCTACCCACCTAAACAAAATGCACTCAGTTTAATCATTTGATCTCAAATGAAGCCCCTGAAAATGAGGAAGTTAAAAATAAGATGACC
>NW_006409474.1:0-11085 GCF_000296735.1 Chrysochloris asiatica | reverse complement strand
AACCAAAGAAAAAGAGAGAGATCATAAAGTCTTTACTTCAGGAAATAAAAAAGTTACCCAAATATTATAATAAACAGGATTATAATTTTTTTTTCCACACCAGGACAAGGAGAATAGGACAAATTTAAAAGCACCCAGATAGTTATCTCAGGAATTAAGCAGCTGAGACCCTAAAGGTAGAATGTTTGAGAAAGTTTATTGATTTATTGTTTCCTTTTCCAAAAGAATACTGTCTTAATGTGAAAATATATTAAGTATACATCCAAATGTAACTTACCCTATATAATGTGCCTGCTCTTCATAATGGACAGGACAGTCTTGAGAAATTATTCTCTCTGTCCTCTAGACTGCTGGCTTTCTGTTAATAAAGCTTGAATTGGATCTCTCCCCATCTCTGGAATCCACTTAGTGACAGGCAGCAAACCCTTATTCCAATTTGGCAACACTGGAATGCAAGGTCAATTTGAATCCCAAAATTGGGATTCAAACCCAGCAGCTGCTCCTTGGAAACCCTATACAAGGTCACAAAGAGGAGGAACTGACTCAATGGCACTTAACAACAAAGTAAATGATTTTTTTTATAGAATACTCTTTAAATGAACATCATGTAAATATCATGGGAAAGGGAGACCAATCCTTTTAAAATAAGACTAAAATAGGCTTATAACACCTTTGTGATATTCTGTGTCCTAGTGTGGCACCGTGGGCTAGTGTATCAGACTGCAAATTCATTTGAACTGCAAGATCCATGGTTCAAATCTCACCAGATGCTCCTTGGAAACACTACACAGGGTTGCTATGTGTTGGAATCGACTCAACGGCACTTAACAACAACAATGTTACACTAGCATATGTAGGGATACAGTGCAAATATTTCAAAATGGCCACCCTAATGTCAACTCAAATCATCTCTCCTATCCCTACCCCCTGCTCCCACTATCTCATGCTTTACTCATAAGTATGCTAGGAAGGAGTAGACAGTCCCCCTCCTCCTGCTATGCATACCAAAACTCCTTGTTCTCAAGTTCCAATTATGCATATAATAGGAAGGAGCAGACAGCCCCCTCTTCCAGCTATATATACCAAAACTGTTTGCTCTCTAGCCCTACATGTTGTGGCTTTCCTACATTTTCCATGTTCTACATACCACTCTTAATTGCCCTGACATGTGTGAAGCCTGTATGCCCCATGATATAAAAAGACCCAAGTTAACACCCCTCACATAGAAAATCTTGAAGGTACAGGGCTGTATGCCTACATGCAGGAGACTGGCTTACAGAATGTGCCTTTGGACATTTAAATGAATTGTTTTGTTTTGTTTTGTTTTGTATTTGTAAATCAAATATTTTTGCTTTGTTTATTTGTGAAATATAAAATGTAATTGGGCCAGTACATTTTTGGTTGTACATGTTTTAGTCATAGTGTGTTACATGCAAGTCTGACTTTACAATTTTATTTAGAGATGATGTTTATGATTTTATAGGAGCTATGAGTTGGGCTGCTGATCTCAAGGCCAGCAGTTCAAAACTATCCGTGGTTCCGGGGGAAAAAGATGAGACCTTCTGTTCCCATAAAGATTTACAGCCTGAGAAACCCTATACAAAGTCATTATAAGTCAGAAGTGACTCTATGGCACATAATTACCACACCAGTAGACAAGGGGTAGACTGTGATATCTAAGAGTTTATGTCAACTTGACTGGGCCAGGATTCCCAGTGGTGTGGCAGTTGATATGTGGTTACTCCCACAGTGAGATCTAATAGAGGCATAATTAAGTCTGTGATGATTGGCTATTAACAGGCATAATTAACTCTATAATGATTGGCTATGAGAAGCCAATCTATTAAAAAGATGTTTCCTTTGGGGATGTGGCCTGATCCCAATACAATGAACACACAGAAAAAGCTTGCTTTCTTTTCCACTGGGGACTTGGGATCTACAATTTTGAGCCATTTCTTTGACATAAGCTTCTCATTATAGTGTGGTCCTGTGAATTAATGCACTGGACTGCAAAGTTGGTTCAACCACAAGATCTATGGTTCAAGATCACCAGTTGCTCCTTGTAAACCCTATGCAGGGTTGCTATGAGTTGGAATCAACTCGACAGCACTTAAGAACAAGAACATGTAAGTTTCACTGGTTTTGCTTCCCTAGAGAACCCAGTCTAAGACAACCAGGTAGTATCACTCCTAGAGTAGATGATTGCAGCCTGGCTGAATGAGAGAGAGAGATTCTGGCTTCCCCCATATGCTGAACAGCTATGGAGGAAGTACAGGAAGTGATTAAGGAACTTTGGGATGAAGCACACCATGTAGGCATTATCAGGGCCTCAATAATAAGCTGCTCACAGGCAGAAAGAAGGATGTCATTTTACAATTGGTATCGAAGCAGTGGTATGGAACCCTGGTGTCCATACTGAATATGGTAGGACAACCGGTGTCTCAGGTTGCTCAGGCGGTAGCAGACCTGGATAAAACTGAAAAGGTGCACTACTGGAATATCCAGGCTACAGGAATGCAGAATGAGCAGGCAAATAAAACAGTGAACAAGAAAGGCCTGATTCAAATTACTAGAAAGCAAATGTGGATTGTCCCCTGGGGCAAAACTGACAAAGAACCTAACATGACCCTTGTGAAACTGTGGCAGAAATTCTGCCCTTAGCAGCAATTCAGCAGGGTAAAGGAATCTCAAGGGCCCACTGCCCCTATAGCACCCTCAGCATGGGAGACATCTACTTCCCTTGAGTAGGGTTAGGGTCAAGGATCCCCAGGCCTTCAGATACATATGCCATTAGGGCATCAGAAGTGCTACGTGGAATTAACCATCCACTGGTCTTCAGGAAATTAGCAAACTGTTTTAGCCTGGTGGACACTGAAACTAAGTGTACCCTGGTTTGTGGAAGCACCCACCTGTTCCAGGGTCTGACGAGTGGTATTGATAGATGTGGAGACAGGAAGGTAAAGTACACCAAGTGGTTATGACTCTGCAGATTGACTGTTTGCCCCCAACCAACCCACTCACCCAAAGGAATATAAGGTATACATTTCTCCTCTCCCCAAATATATCCTAGGGATGGACCTACTGGGAAGGATGACACTTATGACCACTTCAGGAGAGTTCCATTTGAGGATCCAAATGGTAAAATCAGTACACTTACCCACAACTCACAAAGTACTTAACATCAAGCTATACTGCTTACCTAGGGGGTAGGAGGAGATCATATCCACTGTAACCAAACTTGTCCAAGTGGGGATTATTAGGTCCACTCACAGTCTATACAATAGCACCACATGATCAATGTAGACGTTAGATGGATCATGGTGTATGGCCATAGACTAACATGAGCTTCATTAAGGTAGTGTTCCATCTTCATGCAGCCACCTCCAATATTGAATCCCACTTCAATGACATTAGGAAATGCTTGGGTACCTATCACTTTGTGCTTGACACAGATAATGCCTTTTTTAGTACCTAAGGCAATAATTGACAAAGTTAAAGCGTACCCCTGCACAACCAAAGTAAAGGAGTTGCAAACATTTCTGGGGATTCTGGGATATTTGAGACCCTTTATTCTCCATCTATCACAGATTTTGTACCACCTAGTAAAGAAAGAAAGCATTTGGGATTGGACCCCCAGGAGAAGCAGTCCTTTAATGAGGCTAAAGTAGCAGTAAACCAGGTGTAGGCTCTTGGAACTATAGCTGTAAGGCAATAGTGTGAATTGGATGTCGCCAGCTACCCAGAGGAGTATGACTGGGGTCTGTGGTAAAGGCAACAGGGTTGATGTGTTCCCTTAGGATTTTGTTCTCAACTGAAAAGGTGCAGAAACCAGACACAGTCCTTTAGAAAAGCAACTGTTTGCAGTGTACAGCAGTTTACAGATCGTAGAACACATCATAAAAAAGATCCCTGTAGCACCCCTTACAGGGGTGGGTAAAGGACTTTGATAAACCCCAGTCCGGGATAGCTCAGTCCAGCACACTGGGTAAATGGCATGCATATTTGCAAAGAAGAAGTGTCCTCTTGACCAGCCCCTTGAGTTACACTAGATTCTTGGTATAATTCTTCTATATCACCAGTGCAAAGTACCAGCCACCCACAATGGAAGCTCCCCCATGAGAGAGTTACATACTAGAGGGCATTGGGCAAATTCTCAAGGAAGCCTCGGACACAGATGGCTCAGCTCAAGATAATCCCCCACAGTGGACTGCTGCAACTATGTAAGCAGCCATGGAAGGTATGTGGATTGACCAAGGCATGAGGTAGATAGAGTAGCCAGTGGGCTGAGTTGAGGGCTGCTTGCATGGTACTGATGCATGAGCCCACCCCATAGTCCTGTGCACAGAAAACTAGGCATTGTGCAAAGGACTAACATTATGACTAACACAATGGAAAGATCAATAGTAAGTATTGAACCAATGACTCCTCTGGGGAATGGAGCTATAGAAGGACATTTGGACCCATATATAGGGCAGCAGTTCAAAACTATCAGCTGTTCCATGAGAGAAAGATGATGCTTTCTGCTCCCACAAAGATTTATTGTCTTAGAAACCCTATACAGTGTCATTATGGATCGGAACCAACTCCATGGCACATAACCACCACTGTAGGGCATGGACATTGTTGTTTTTTATGCGTTGGCTCAGAGTCCTCTTACTCCCCTGGGGATTGTTTAAACTGATGAGCTGGCCCTGCTATGTGCTGTACAGCAAGTGCAAGTAGAACAAGTGGCTGAGTGGCTACACAGAAAAACCAGCACATAAAGGGTAATGTACACTGTGGCATCACCAAAGAGATGGGCATCCCCATCTCCATAAAACAAATTATGGACGTTTGTCAATAGTACCATAATTGCTCATTAAAATGATGTAAACTCATTCTATACCAGATGGGCAGAAAACCCCAGGGTGGACATGCCAGCCAAATGTTGGCAAGTAGATTACATAGGGCCCCTCCCTGTGTCTGACAACTGTTGGTTCACCTTGATATGCGCAGACATTGTTACAGGACTTTTTGAAAGTGTACCCGTGCAAACAGGCTACTCAGCATCCCACTATTTGAGATCTCTGTGCAGTCTATGGCATTTCCACTGACATCTATAGTGACTGGAGGACCCACTTCACTGAACATGAAGTTCAGGAGCAGATAGACGGTCTGGGCACTACATGGCATTTTTCACCTCCCATGTGGGTTAATGTGTCAGACTGCAAAGCCGTCTGAACTGCAAGGTTGGTGGTTCAAGCTCACCAGCTACCCCTTGGAAACCCTATACAGGGTTGCTATGGGTTGAAATCGATTTGATGGCACTTGACAACAACATACAATCCTACTACCACTAGTCTAGTGGAACAGATGAATGGGATCCTGAAACAAACTCTGTGGCAAGATATGCCGAATTACAATGGACACGAAGATTACTAGAAGTTCTGCAATGCATCAATGAATATCAAAGTCAGATTTGACCCACCTGTGCCCACAGGGACCATAGGAAGTCAGGAGACTCCAAATATCCACTGCAAGTGACTGCCCCCTGCCAGTGCCTGGAGACTTTCATAATATTCTCTTGCCATTGCCTTAGGATCTAGCCCCAGGAAGTCCATTAGTTCCCTTTTCTGGATATGATAAACAGGTCTCCATTGGTTTGACATTTGGGCCCCATGGGGAGTTGGGCTAAAGATAGATTTACAAGTATCCCCATGGTTTCATCCAATGCCTCTTAAAAGCTTACAGTTTTCCTTACTGGGAGAGACCTCATCCCTTGAGGACTCCTGGTTTAAGCTTATGGAGTACTGTAGTCTCCACATGGGGCAAAAAGTATACTATTGCAAACTGGGAGATCAGCCCCAACCAGGGACTGTTTTGAGTGCTTCCTCCTCCACCACATGTGTTTTACTTCCTTAACATGACTTACCTCTGAAAGTACTTCTCACCTCTTTGTCCTTCTGTATACAGTAATTGTGTTGCTAATTGGACCACCATGATTGCAGATGTGAGGAATCAGTCAAACTGTTGGTTGTGTGGGGAACGCTCCATCTCCACCATCACTGGAATGCCATGGAAGATCACACCTGCCAGCAACAGCGCCTGGGCATGCTTGACAGAGTGGTAAGAACAGTCTGCAGGTCACTTCCCAATGTTTCCAGCTAAGAGTTCTGTGCAACTTCCATTCCAGGACTACACCCGCTCCCAGATGTTCCATCTGATACAGGAGCAAGTTAAAGTTACACACCCACAGGGCTGTTTTATGGAGCTGTCAGGGTGGCTCTCAGCAGTACACATCCAACTGAACTACAAGGGCCCCCGGTGTGTAGAGAGAGCCCCTGCAAATAACAGCCACATATGGGTTGGCTCCCACAACAAGCATGCCACCAATTCAATAACTCCTCCTTGTGGTCGGGGGTACAAGGCCACACAAGGTTCACAGCCTTCCCTTCACCCAGGGGCTGGCTCTGGGCATGTGGGTCTCATGGATGGCCTTACCTACTCCACAACTGGACAGGCAGATGCATGTGAGGACAGCCCTATATCCATAGCACCATTTACAAATGCCTGCCCTCTAAACCCAGTAACTGGCACACAGTGTACAGCCAATAACTTCAGACCAAATGCAATTCCTGGTGGTTTTATCCCTTTGCATTCTTGGTTCCAGGGGCTACACCTATTGATATGGAAGGCAAATTAAGGTTCTGGCAAAGTATAGGACTACGGCATTAAATGAAACCCACCATGCTCTCACCTTGTTACCAACCAAGACAGAGCAAATGTGTAATGTGTTACAAAACCACATGGCTCTAGATATTCTCACACATACTAAATGCTGTGTGTATACACCTGATTACCACCTTAATAAGGAGCTCTGGCAGCGTAATGGTTACGAATCGGGCTGCGAACCTCAAGGTCAGCAGTTCGAAACTACCAGCTGTTCCACGGGAGAAAGATGAGGCTTTCTGCTCCTGTAAAGATTTACAGCCTCAGAAACCCTGTACAGGGTTGCTATGAGTCAGAACCGACTCCACAGCGCATAAACACCAAGCACCACCACCACCTTAATATTTCCATGGCCTGCAACAGATGCAGGGCCCCATTTCCACAGTGCAACAGTTACCTAGTAACCCCTTTTCAAGCTGGCTCCACTCCTTACCCCCAGCATGGTGCCTTATTCTCCTATCAATTGTTTGCATCTTATGTCTGGTGATAGTGTTGTAGCATATATTGTTACTGTGGACTTTGGTTACAATTCTCCAGTGCCCAGGTCTGAGGGATCATGCAGAATGCTTTCAGTAAGATTTTAAGGGCCATTTAGGGACGTTGGGGTAGAATGTAAGGATAGAGTGCAAATGCTCCAAAATGGCCACCCTAATGTCAACTCAACCCATATCTTCTATCCCTTCCCACTGCTTCCACTATCTCCAGCTTTAGTTATGCATATGCTAGGAAGGAACAGACAGCCCCTCTTCCTGCTATGCATATCCAAACTCCTTGTTCTCTAAGAAGGAACAGGCAGCCCTGTACCTTGTGGATTTCCTGCCTTTTCTGTGTTCCACATACCACCCTTAACTCTCTGCCCCCACACACACATGTGTGAAGCTTGTATATCCCATGATGTAAAAAGATCCTAGCCCACGCCCCTCACAGAGAAAATCTTGGCTGTCCATTGAAGACAGCTATGCATGTGCTAGTTAGTAAGTTTCCTTGTTGGCAAACCATCCCTTTTCATGTCTTTTCTTTTCTTTAATAAACTAATGTCTCTCAGATTGATTCCTGGTCTTTTTTTTTTTGGTCTCTTGGCAACTACTTATGCAGGAGACTTTTCCCTTCTGGGCCTAAACCCCAACAGCATAATATTCTCAAAACAGTCTGATATAAAACAAAGCAACAGACACACACATACAGAAGTAGTCACTTTTCAAGCTGTTTTAACTTGGGTTTACCCATATATGTTTCTGAAAGATGTCAGGAACTTCTGCCCATCCCCACTGGCAATTGGTTTTTCAAGACTCTTGGTGATTCCACCACAAATATACACCACAATCTGAAACAGCAAAGTTTACCAAAACTGAAGTGAAGTAGTGGTTTTCTCAAAAGTGGCTCAAGATCTACATGTCTCCCTCACCAAAGTGTGCACAAACAAATGACTTCAAGTTTTCTAGGAAAATAGAATTACTTCCCTCAAAATGCTGACACAGAGTAACAATGCTAAAACTTCAACCAAAATTGTCCACTTGAGAGCAGACAATTTTCAAACAGAAAAAGCAGAAGCAGAATTTTTGATGGAGAGAAACACAGAAATAAGACTTAAGACTTAATAAGTAGTACTGTAAGCCTTGAAACACAGGTGTAAAATCCAAGCTTGTTTACCCTGCAGATTTCTCCCAGGATTTTAGGAGAATTGTGGGGCTAAATATCCAGTTTTGGGGGTGGGGAGTAGCACCTATAGTACTGTGGGTTAATGTGCTAGACTGCCGAGTCAGCTTGAACTGCAAGGTTGGCGGTTAGTCGAAAGCAACTTGACAGCACTTAACAACAACAACTGGTCCATGGGTCCCAGAGATACAGCCAGGCAAGAGACTTTGCAATCCCAACTACAACATTTGTAGGGGTAGAAAAAAGACTCCATCTTCAAATATATAAATATTATAGACTACTAAATCTTATACAGGAGTAAAAGCAAAACACAGACAAGCATAGATCACCGGGGTGAGGGAAATCATGATGAATTTGTAGGTTGATCTGTGATTCTTATGGTCAGCAGTTCAAAGCCACCAGAGTAGCTGTGAATGAAACATCATTTACACTTTTGGAGTTCTGGTGTGGTGCTGTGGGTTAATGCATCAGACTGCAAAATCAGCTTGAACTGCAAGGTAGGCAGTTGAAGCTCACCAGCTGCTCCTAGGAAATCCTCTACAGGGTTGCTATGGGTCAGAACTGACTCCATGGCACTTAACAACAACAACAACCTCCATATGGTGACCTTCTGTAGATCACAGGAAATAAAGGAATCTCCCCCCAACAATCACAACTGATTGCTGATGGCAACAAAGTGTTATATATGCATGTCAGTCTTTTGGAAACAGGGAGGAATTATCATATATAGGAAAGCTTACAGATTATCTCTAAGGCTCTCTGGACATTCCACCACAAGCAGGTAGCCATTAAGGAGTGTGTGTGTGAATGTTCCTGCAAGGGCTGACTAGTAAAAGTGGTCCCAAACCAACTTTTAAATATACTGTGCTTCAAAATCTGGCAGTTTAACAGTCAAAGGTATATGAGATACTCAAGAAAATTGGCTTCTGAACATTTAAATCTAGGAACAAGACAGAATTAAGCTCTACTTGGTTGCATTCATTCACAGGTAAATATCCTTCAGATTTCATGCTCTACAACAGTGGCCCTAGCAAATATCCAACTTCCCTTACCACCACACCCACTGACTGTACAAAGAAACTGGACTCCATGTTTCTGCTCTAAAATCAATAATGCAGACATTGGCTGGGGGGGGGGGTTGGTCGGGGGTCACCTCTCCCATATGGACAAAATCAGCGTCAAGCCTACTATGAATTGTTCTCTAGTCAACATGCTTTACTGTGTTCTCTGTAACCCAGGACTCTCCTCCACAGGAGTTAGTTCAGGTCTGTTTGCTCCCTCTTCTGATTGGTATTGAAGACTGCTGACTGAGACTGCTGTGTGCTAGGAAACAGGCATCTTGAGTAAACGCCTACACTCACAATCAACATACTGATAACAGTTCTGATAACAACATGGCACATTCCTCTGGGGGTTTGTTCTGATTCTGACAATCCCCTCCACCCTCCGCCACCTGGACATTGTCATCTGCAAGGAAGCTGTAAATTGCTACAGAATCTCTTCCCATAGTAAGCACTCTACCTGCCTCTCTGTGTACCCTATAGCTCAGCCCTCTAATACTAAAAGGACAAATGTCCCTATAGATTAAGCACAGATTGTAGTCAGCAGGTCAATTCTGCCAGCTGCTCCTCAGAAACCCTATACAGGGTCACTATGAGTCGGAACCAGTTCGATGGTACTTAACAACAACAATGTAAAACCATCAAATACTGGGGAACAATGGACTGAGAAAGTTAATAACATCCAAAATTCCACTGTCCTAACAAAAGTTCACAAAACACACAAAGAATAGATAAATAATATCCATCCCAATCAATATGATGAAGGGAGTGGAAACATAACTATGGAAGGTAGATTTTTCTTTCTTTCTTTCTTTTTTTAAGGAAGAATGCAGCAACAGTGAACATTAAAGAGTTAAGAAAAACCATAGACAATTATACCAAATAAATACAGAAAACAGCAAAGTGAGGATCTAGAAAAAGTGATATTGCAACTGACAGGGACAATAAATAAAATGAGAAAAATAAAAGGACTTATCAACATATTTAGTTAGTCAGAAGAAGAATCAGCAAATTAAAGGATGAGATAGTTAAAATCAAAACAGCTGAAGGGTAACAAGAATCAAAGTTAAAAAAAGCTGAACACAGTTTAATGAAATCATGAACTTGTTCTTTTGTGCATAAGGTCACTATGAGTTGGAACCAAGTCAGAAGTACCTACTGATAAGAAGAAACCTAAGACTTCTAGAAAAAGATGGCAGATCAGGTGGAAGTGTAGTGACGAGCTCTGCCAAGAACAACACAGAATACAGGACCAAGGAGGCTCAGAGAATGGTCCCAGTACTCTGAACCACATATAAAGGAATATTTAGAAGGTTGGCAGACTTACAGTTAAGGAGTTTGTGGCAGAAGCAAGAAATCCATTGCTTCCTGGTTTCGGATGCTCAGCTGCTCCAGGAGCCACCATTTTGTGGGGGGCCAAGCGGGGAGAGGATCAGAGCAGCCACGGACACCAGAAAGAGCCGCAGAGATAGAGGTGTGGACATTCTTTTTTTCTTTTTTTTGGTATCTTTTTGTTGGTCCCTTGCTGTCTGCGTACCTCCATTCTGGTAACTATAGGGGTGCCTGAGCTAGTGGATACTCCAGTCCCACCCTCGGAGGGTTCTACTACTCATGTGCATAGATCTCCTCGAAATTTAAAGAGACAGTAATTACTTAAAAC
>NW_006409473.1:50930-53616 GCF_000296735.1 Chrysochloris asiatica | reverse complement strand
GATAGGATGAATGTAAAGCTAATGTTCTCCCATATAAACTATCACATAATTCACAATAAAAACTTTTTTAAAAGATGCATATTAATTGCATGGATTACCATATTTATTTAACGAACCCTCAACAGATCATTTAATTGCTTCCAATTTTTGCTATTCTCAGCAATGCTGTTTCTCTTATAACTCTTTAGGCATATTACTTTCAACTCTGTTTTCTTGAGGAAGATGAAGAAAAATTATAAACCAATGTGATTTAGGATGTTATGAGATGTTTTATTAGTCTGAACCCTAAGGAGTACATGTGATGCTTTGTAAAATCAAACTTTCTCCCCTGTTGATGCAACTCTGTAGTTCTTGACACATGGGAATCAATTTCACTACCATGTCATTAGAATTAAGGCAGCAAAATATATTATGTTAAATGGTTTCCTTTAAGTGAGCAATTTAATACTGGTGATAAATGTACAGTATGATTCATCAGATAACTGAGAACAAAGTAAGAATATTCTGAATAGCACAAATTTTGCAGATGGTACAAAGACAACTTTGACATTTAATCCAGATTCATAAAACTGAATGAGATCAGAGGGACTTTGAAATTACAGTTCCATATGGCTACTGTTACAGAAAACCAACAAAGACTGTTATCGAGTTTGTTGAACACTACTTATAATAAAAAAAAATATTATCATCCAAGGAAAGAAGAAAAAGAATTGTTTGCAAAGGTAGACACTCTAGTGCTGTAATTCATATGAATTCACCAGCACATTTGTCACACTGCACAGAATTCCATCTCCAGTCCTTTCCCATCAAATTATTAATGGGAGATTGGAGAAACATGCTAAAAGACTAGCAGGGAACTACTTTGAATGAAACAATTGTCAGTAACACTTAGAGAAACAGGTGATGATGAATAAAATATTGTGGAGGAGCAGTACAGTGAGGTGTGAAGATGATTTGGACATGCAGCATGAGTGGACTGATTTGAGGGACACAGTGCATTCTGGGTGAAGAAAAATAAAACAATCATAAGCTTCAAAAAGATTATTTCCAGCTAGGGAATTTATATATGATTTGTTTTTAAATATGACACTTCTTTTATGTTGATTCCTATCTTTGAGATGCAACTTAGGTCAAAGAAGGATTTAAAATGAGAACAGAAATGGCTCTGGAGAAAATATCAATCACCCTTATATTCGAGGGAAAAAAATTAATTATGTTTTCCCCTTGGATCAGACATCTACAATGGCCTCCACACTGAGTTTCTTTATAGCAATGCCTATAGCTCATCTATCAGGTAGGAGAACAGTCAGCAAAGAACTATTGGGAAAGTACACACTAGAACTCACCTGGCAACCAAATGGCTCAATATCCAGCGTCTTTGAACAGAAGGTGTCTATGACTTAGTGAAATCTACCTCAAATTCTGTAACACAATTAAGTCATATATACAAAACCAATGGCCAAAATTATTCTCAATGGAGTGAGACTAAAACCATTCTCCTTGTGAACAGGGACCAGATAAGGGTGTCCTTTGTTACTACGCCTATTCAATGTTATACTGGAAGTCTTACTCAGAACAATAAAGCTTGAAAAGGCATCCAAACTGACAAAGAAAAAGTAAAACTATCTACTAGCAAGTAATATGATCCCATAAATACAAAATCTCAGCAAAATCAATAAGAAAACTGCTGGAACTAATAGAATTCAACAAAGAGGCCAGATACAAGGCCGTCATACAAAAATACTCAACATTAACAAAGATACCTATGTAAAGGAAACCAGGAAAAAAAATATCATTTATAATAACCACTCAAAAGATGACGTACTTAGGAACAAATATAAGTAGAGATACAAAAGATCTGTACTAAGAAAACTTCATAACACTACTACAAGAAATCAAATAGACTTACAAAAATGGAAGAAAATACCATGCTTATGCACTGGATGTTAACCGTAATGTTGGTGTTTTAAGCTCACCAGCCGCTCCTTGGAAAACCTATACAGGGTCGCTATGAGTTGGAACCTACTCACTGGCACTAAACAACAGTAACAACAATATGATAGGAAGACTTAGCTTTGTAAAAATGGCAATACTACCCAAGTGATCTACAGATAAAATGCAAACCCGATCCAGACTCTATCAACATTCTTTAAAGAATTGGATTAGCTAATTACCCAATTTATACGGGAAGGAGAGAAACCACAAGGAAGCAAAGCACTACTAAAGAATAAAGAAGAACAAAGTAGGAAGTCTCACTCCCCTTGATCTCAAAACCTACTATACAACCACAGTAGTCAAAGCAATGACAGGTACATAGGCAAATAAAACAGAACTGAGAAACCTGAAGTCAGTTCATCCACCTATAGACAACTGGTTTTTGACAATGGGCTAAAGCCCATGAGGAAGTGATAAACTCTCTAACAAATGGTACTGGAAAAACTGGATATCCATGTGCAGAAAATGAAACAGGATTCATATCTCTCACCATATACAAAAACAAACTGAAAATGAATCAAGACTTAAATGTAAAGCCTAAAGCTATAGAGATTATGTTGTTGTTGTTAGGTGCCTTCAAGTTGGTACCAACTCATAACGACCCTATGAACAATAGAACAAAACACTGTCTGGTCTTGGGCATACTTCACAATTGTTGCCACACTTGAGCCCATTGATGCTGCCACTTTGC
>NW_006409473.1:19499-21039 GCF_000296735.1 Chrysochloris asiatica | reverse complement strand
AACAACAACAACAACAACTACATGGTAATCACAAAATAAATGCTATGCATGGTCTTATAAGCTATAATAAGGAATTTGGAATGTATTTTTAAAGCAATGGGAAACCGTCAATGAACTTTCAGAGGAAGTTCATGGTCTGTCTTGAGTTTTTAAAAACACTGTTTAGGCAGAAGAAAGTAGGGATGGGATGGAAAGAGTTGACATAAAGAGAACAATCAGAAGATTGTGGTGGATGTGCGAGGTTTGTTCACTCACTACCCAGTTTAGCACCCCTTGAACATGCTAACTGCAGAGGGACTAGAAGACCAAGATTAGGTTTGGAACAGAATGTTATACTGTTACTATTAAGTGCTGTTGAGTTGACTCCAACTTATAGGGACCCTGAAATGGGTTTCTGAGGTGCTGCTGTTAAGTTTGAGCCATCGACCTTATAGCTCTGTAGGATAAAAACTGGATTGCTAATTAAAAGGTCAAGGGTTCAAACCAACCAGCCACTCCTCAGAAACACTACACAGGATCTCTGTAAATTGGAACCTATTCTATGGCACTTAATAACATAATAGCAATCAGTAAGTATTTTAAGTGGTTTTTGCTTTCAGCAAGCAAGGTTGTATCATCTGTATATCCAGCTTTACAGATTATTTGATCAGCATTCAGACTGAGTAAATTTGGTGAAAAGATACAACCCAGGCACATATCTTTACAGATTTTAAGCCCTTTGTATCCCCTGTTCTGTTCTAACAACTGCCTGTTGGTCTATGTACACTTTCCTCGTGAGCACAATCTTAATTTTTGGAATACCCATTCTTTATAGTGCTATCTATAGTTTGTCAGGATTTACAGAGTCAAAAGCCTTTTCAAAGTCAATAAAGCATTGTACTGTGTTGCCTGCTTTCAGCTAAGATTCATCTGACATAAGCAGTAGTATCCCTAGTTCCACATCCTCTTGTGAATCCTGCTTGAATTTCTGGTAATTTGCTGTCGATGTACTGCTGAAATTGTTTTCGAATCACTATTAACAAAATTATACTTCCATGTGATATTAATATTATTAGATAATTTCTGTATTCCGTGTGTCAGATTGTTATACTGGGTGGCTTGTGAGTTGCTGTGATTCTGGAAGCTATGCCATGGGTATTTTAAATACTAACAGGGTCACCCATGGTGGACAGGTTTCAGATGAGCTCCCAGATTAACAGTCTGGGAAGAAGGAGAGATAAACTACTTCTGCATATTTAGTCACTGAAAACTTTATGAATAGCAGAGAAACACTGTCAGATATAGTGCCATAAAACGAGTCCCTCAGGTGGGAAGGCACTCAAAATGCGACTGGATAAAAGCTGCTTCCTCAAAGGAGAGTTGACTGTGATGACATGAATGGAGTAGAGCCCATGGAAGTAAAGCCCTTAGGACATTCATTTGTTGATGAAACACAACTAAAAACAAAGAGAAACAGCTATAAACATCCATTAATAATCAGAACATGGAGTGTACAAAGTATGAATCTAGAAAAATTAGAAATTGTAAAAAGTGAAATGGA
>NW_006409473.1:15755-17329 GCF_000296735.1 Chrysochloris asiatica | reverse complement strand
ATAGCCTTCGGTATAGATTGCATCTCAATGCAAAGAAAACAATACTCTTCACCACTGGACCAATAAACAACATTCTTATCAATGAAGAAAAGATTGGAGTTGTCAAAAACTTCATTTTTCTTGGATCAATCATCAATGTTCATGGAAGCGGTAAAGAAATCAAATGACATATTGAATAAGGCAAATCTGCTGCACAAGACCTCTTTAAAGTATTGAAGAGCAAAGACATCAGCTTGAGGACTAAGGTGTGCCTGACCCAAGGCATGGTATTTTCAATAACCTCATATGCATGTAAAAGTTGGACAGTGAATAAGGAAGATCATAGAAGAATTGATGCTTTTGAGTGATGGTGTTGGAGGACAATATTGAAAGTACCATGGGATGTCAAAAGAACAGACAGATCTGTGTTGGAAGTTCAGCCAGAGTGCTCCTTGGATGGCCAGACTTCGTCTCTCATACTTCAGACATATTGTCAGGAGGAACCAGACACTGGAGAAGGATATCATGTTTGGTAAGCTGGAGGTTCAGAGAATAGAGGAAGACCCCAGCAAGACGGATTGACAAAGTGGCAGCATCAATGAGCTCAAGCATTGCAACAATTGTGACGTTAGCCCAGGACCAGGCAGTGTTTCTTTCTGTTGTGCATAGGATCACTATAAGTCAGTACTGACTCGATGGCCTCTACCAACTACAACAACAATTCCCCTCTCTTTGGAATGAGCCAATTGCTTGGCTAGTAGCTGTCTTCCAAATTTCTTTGCATAGATGATTGAGTGTCTCCAGTGTTGCATCAGTTAACCAAAAGATTTTAATTTGTTTTCTCTCATTTCCTAGAACCTGGATTTTTACCAATACCTTCAGTGAATCTTAGATTTCTTCCTTCAGTAGGTTTTAGATCTTGTTCTACCTCTTGAGATAATTGAACATTGGCTTTTTTTTTTTGTTTTTTTTGGTACAGTGAATCTGTTTATTACTTCCAGCTTCTTTTATCCTTTCCTCATCGTTCAATATTTTGTCCATAGAATCCTTCAACGTTGCAAGTAGAGGCTTGAATTTTTCTGCAGTTTTTCAGCTGGAGAAATGCTCCATATGTTCTTCCCATTTGACTTTATAACTCTAGGTCTTTGCATGTTTCATTATAATACTTGACTCTGTCTTCTCAACCTGCCCTTTGATAGCCCATGTGAGTAAAGTTTTACTAAATTTTCTGTTTATTAACTCTTTTACCTCCTTATTTTTTCTATTCATTTTAGCTTCTTTATGCTCAAGAGCAAGTTTCAAAGTCTCGTCAGACATCCATCTTGGTCTTTTCTTTCCTTTTTAATGATCTGTTGCTTTCTTCTTGCATGATATTCTTAATGCCATTTCACATCTCTTCTGGTCTTTGGTCATTAGTGTCTTATTCATCGAATCTGTTCTTGAGATGGTCTCTAAATTCAAGTGGGATATGTTCAAGGGCATATTTTGGCTCTCATGGACTTGTTTTAATTTTCTTAAGCATCAGTATGAACTTGCAAATGCACAATTGATGGTCTGTTCCACAGTCAGCCTCTGGCCTTGTTATGGCTGCTAAT
>NW_006409473.1:2794-15328 GCF_000296735.1 Chrysochloris asiatica | reverse complement strand
TGCTGGCGTTAAAGTTCGCAGCCCAATTCGTAACCACTACTCTATCAGAGCTCCTTATAGTCCCCTTTTATGTTGTTAATGAATGAGTCTTTGGCCTCGCACACTTCTGTCTTGTGATGTGCAACATAGTTTCTATCAACAAGGCCTTATTTTCTAACTATGGAGCCTTCCTATTTTTTTCCTATCTTCATAATACAATCAGCAGTAATTATCAAAGTATCTTGATTACATGTTTAATCAATTTCAGACTGAATAAGTTGGTAAAAATCTTCAATTTCATCATCGCTTACTTTAGTGTTTTGTGTATAAATTCCTCTGGAATTTGTGGTTCCCAGCATAGTAAACCATATAATTATCTGATTCAGAATATTTAATACCAGTCCATATCAGCTCATTAACTCTAGGATATGGATCTTTATGCACTCCATTTCATTTTTTATTATTTCCAATTTTCCTTCATACTTCATAATTCCATGTTCTGATTGCTAATGTATGTTTGCAGCTATTTATCCTCATTTTGAGGTGTGTCTCATCAACGAAGGTCTGAAAGAGTTTTTTCCATTCACATTATTGTGGCCAACTCTATTTTGAGGAGGCAGCTGGTCCCCTTTGTGTTCTGAGTGCCTTCCAATCTTAGGGGCTCATCTTCCAGCACTATATCTGACAATGTTCCACTATTATTCATATTTTCAGTGGCTAACTACTCAGAAGTGGTCTGCCTTACCTTATTCCTAGTCTGACTTAGTCTGGAAGCTCTGCTGAAACCTATCCACCATTGGTTATCCTACTAGTGTTTAAAATACCAGTGACATAAGCTTCCAGAATCACAGTAACACATAAGCTATCATAGTACGACAAACTGCCTCATAGAAACCATGTATAGAGTTTCTGAAGTTGCAAATCTTTGTGGAAGCAGAAAGCCTCATCTTTCTCCCACATAGTAAGGATAGTTGGAGCATATTAAGCCAATGTAACTTTTATCTTTGATAACTCCATTCTTTGTTACTATGAGGTTCCAAACCAACGACCATGCCCAATAGACTCAGATCACATATTTCCTTTCAGGCTATTGTTGTTATGTTATTAAGTGCCATAGAGTAGGTTCTGACTTATAGAGATCCTGTATAGTGTTTCTGAGGAGTGGCTGGTCAGTTTGAACCACTGACTTTTCAATTAGCAATCCAGTTTTTATCCTACAATGCCACACCAAGACTAAATTGGGAGGTTGTGGTTGTTGTGTGTCATCAAGTCAGTTCTGACTCATGGTAACCCTGTATAGGGTTTCCAAGGAGTAGCTGGTGGGTTTGAACTACCAACCTTGTCATTAGCAGTTCAGTGCTTATTCTACACAGGCATACAAAGACTTCTACTTCCCCTTATTAAGACTAAACCATAAGACTTGGTGCCCTGAGAAATAAGATAAACATATTCCAACGAGAGGGTGTGAGAGAAAACTTACTTCTAGTGACTATGTAAGAAGAGAGGTAGTGGTAGAGTGAAGATATCAGATATACATCCTTAGTTTCTCCCTCAGTTTGTGAAATCTTAGTAGAGTTGCTAGAAATATCCTGATAGGTAAGAAGGATCCAAGAAGATTGAATGATTGGGATCATAAAATAGCATACATTTTTAGGCATTGCCTGTGAAGAAGATACACATACATGGTGATAACCAGAGTGACCCAGGGCAATACTGCAGCATCTCAGCGACCCCTTAGTGGCTTTTCTGACTTCCTTAGGATTACATGCAGCTTGGAAGGGCCCCAGAAGTTACTACGCATTCCTGTGAGGAATACAAAGGAACAGAGAGGACTATTGTCAGGTGGAGACTTCAGTTACAGAGGCAATGGAAGGGCAAATAGGACAAGTGGTATATAAGCAAATACCAGTTCAACCATCAGAGTAGTTCAGCCACCTAGCAGCAGAGATTACAGGAGGACAGCATGTGGACTGGAGTTGTGTCCTCTGTGTCAGGTCTCAGAGGTTTGCCTGCGTTCAGAGGATGGCAGGAGGAAGTAGAAAGAAGAAATGACTTTGAATTGACCAAATATTTACCCAATAGAGATTGTTCTGAATTTGACTGATTAAATGACAAGAGCTAGATAAATAATTATTAGCAAAAGTTTGCCTCCTTCCCTGCCCCCACTCTCTAGTCAGTTGACAACAGTTATAGAAAAATAATATAGGAAAATTTTAAAGTATATCTAATCCTATACAGAGTCCTGTTGTGGTGCTGTGGGTTAATGCGTCAGACTGCAAAGCCATTTGAATTGCAAAGTTGTTGGTTCAAGCTCACCAGCTGCTCCTCGGAAACCCTATACAGGGTTGCTATGAGTTGGAACCAACTCAACGGTACTCAACAACAACAACAATCCTATACAGGAGTCCTGGTGTGGTACTGTGGGTTAATACACCAGACTGCAAAGCCATTTGAACTGCAAGGTTAGTGATTCAAGCTCACCAGCCGCTCCTTGGAATCCCTATACAGGGTTGCTATGGGTCAGAACCAACTCGAAAGCACTGAACAACAACAACAACCCTATAAAGGGTCACTATGGTTTGGAATCAACTCAACGGCACTTAACAATAACAATCATGGTGCTTGTAAAACTTGCAACCCCATAGATTCATTTATTGTCATAAAACTAAGATGGTCTTGGAGTCCTGGTCTGGTGCTACAGGCTAGGCAATGGACCACAAGGTTGGTTTGAACCACAAAGTTGGCAGTTCAAACTTACCATCTGCTTCTTGGAAACCCTATACAGGGTTGCTATGACTTGGAAATAACTTGACAACACATAACAACAATCTAATGAAGATGACCTTTGTTTTCTCATTGTCTTAGCTAGTGTTGCGGTTACATAAATTCTACAAGCAGTGACTTTCAAGCATGGAGATTTATTTTTTATAGTTCTTGGCTGTGTCTATCCCTTCCCTGCCAGTAGCCATGGGCACTCCTTGGTTCTTGGCTTGTGGACAATCCTCACATGGCATCCATCTTCCCCAGTCCATGTGCACACGTCTCCATGTCTGTGCTGCTCTTTATAAAACTGACCAAATTTCAGATTCAGCCAATTGATAGATTATATACATCAGATTGCATTATGGGAATTGATTGCATCACATTGAATTACATTATGGAAAATGATTATATTACATTGCTGTTGTTAAGTATCATTAAGTTTTTCTGTCTCATAGCAACCCAGTTTAGACTTTCCAAGGAGCAGCTAGTGGGTTTGAACTACTCACCTTGCAGTTAGAAATTCAGTGTTTATCCAACAATGCCACACATTACATTACATCCTGAGGACAGGGGTTAGGAGTCCAACACATATTTTTTGAGAACATAACTCAGTCAATAGCACTGAGTTATTCTAAATTCTTGGAATCTAGTAAGATTAAGATTCAGGCCTGGCAGAAGGCTTTTTAAAACCTTTTCAGTTTTGTTCTTGTGCAAAGGGTGGATATTAGTCCCACCAAACAGCTAAGCTTAGAAGGTTGGAGAGCTGTAGGAACTGGCAGCTGAGAGCAGCTGGGGATGTTCAGAGAAATCTGTCATTAGGAACCAGGCTAAGTCACTGGGAGGAATCTCAGCATCCATATGTTCTCAACAGGATTCCAAGACAGGCTTTGACAGGAGCACTCTTGCCTGTGGGCTACCTGATGACCTGACTATTAATGAAAGTGTATACTTACTCAGATCTGTTGATACAGTTGCTGCCTGTTGCTTGAAGGCTATAAAAACAAACAAAGAAGCCCAAGTCACATTTAGAAATTCATGAGATTATTCCTACTAGTGATCTCCCAATTCCAGAAGATGATGAGGGAGGTAGTCAGCTGCTATTTCACATGGAGGACATAATCTGCCAAAAATATTAGCAGAAGGGAAGAAGTTTTTCTGAAGGCTATAAGGTTGCAGCAGCTTGTCTACACACAAATTAGAACATGACCATTGAGTGAAGACAAAGAAAAAATGAGTAACTCAGATACTGGCTTCATTAATGTTTTTTGCTCATAAGAACAGAAATTGATTGTCTCATTGTAGAGAGTAGGAGTGCAAACCCAGGGTGCCTGTGGGCTCATGTTCCCTTTGAAGACTGCTAGAGAATATCCTGTCTGTCCCCACTCCTGGTAGACCCAGGCATTCCTTGGAGTGTAGATGGAGCTTCACTGGGCCATCATTCCTCTATCTCTCCTTCTGTGTCTCTTCTCCTCTGTCATGAGGACAGCTCTCAGACTGGATTATCAGTTGCTGTTGAAAGTGACTACAATTCATGGTGACCCCAAGTGTGTGCATAAGGTTTGTTTGCTTTCCAAATAATTTTTTTTTAAGTTTTTATTGTGAACTGAGTGAAAGTTTATAGGGTAGATCATCAGTTTTACTTTCAACAAATCATACACTTTGTTTCATTACAATGATTATATTCCCCTCCATGTACCATCAGTTAACAGTATTTCTCTCTATTCATTTTGGCTCTTTTTTTTAAAAAACACTCAGGCACATACAATAATTTACACCACCAAAGGGAACATTCTGCCAGTCTGCCTCCCTTTTGCCAGCTCTCAATCCCTCTCTTCCCATAAATGTAGAGTCCTCAGCTGCACCCTCTCTCCATGGCCCCATCTCTGCCTCCATCTCTGGTGTCACTACATCTCTGGATAAGGTATTGCATTCCACTTGTGCTCTTCTTCCTTGATGGTCCTAGGGTCCTTTGTTTCTGGACTGTAAGAATAACTACTCTCCTGTTTTGTTACAAAACTTCTACCTTTACAATTGTGACAGTCATGATAACAATTACTCACTATTGAATCATAAGAATCTTATCCCCATCTCTTTTACCAGACCCATCTAGACAAGATGAAAACTATTCAGTGGGAACTCTTTCTTCCCCTACACACTCTTAAACTAAATTTCCTCTTGAAACCTTGTAAGCCAGTCACTTCGTGTCTTTATTGCCCCCTCGTTTTAGGTAGCCAATGTCTAAGTTGCCTGTCCCTATCTACCCTGTGTACAGAGGGGATAGCATTGATACTTGATTTGAAGACTCCTTCCCTGTCTGTAGGTATTTAGAGTTACTACCTCCATAAGTATAGTTCAAGTTCATCAAATTGTGGCAATTTACCATCATTTCTTTTATAAAAAGAATTTTTTTTTTCTTTCAAATCTTCCTCTAGTAGAGTTCTGATTATCAAGCCATAGAGGCTAGGACAAATGGGTCTGCAAGTTTTGGTGTTCTTGTGCAGCTCCCTTCACTCTCAGCTCTAGCCCTCTGTGGCTATGTCCTTGTCCATGGGCTTAGGTGTCCCCAGGTCTCACCACACTTTGTACCAACCAGCCCTTCCTCTTCTCTCTCTCATCTCCAGGCCAACAGGAGTCTATGGAACATGGCTGAACTCAGCCCATTTCTTCATTGCTGCCGTTCCCCCTCTTCCACTCACCAGTAGACCAATGTGGTCATCAGCAAGCTTACATGCCTGCTTATGTGTTCCCTTTGAGATTCAGTCTTAGAGAGGGCTTTGTTCTGAAGGGACTTGAATGCTTGCTGATGGTTTCCCAGTGAACAACTTGCTTATTCTTGTAGTAGCCAGTCATACTGCCATTTTTGTTTTGGGGTTTTGCTGCTGATCTTTCTTTGAGATGCATCTTTTGTCACTCTAGCGGTGCCAGGCTGGTCTGCTTGTCCTTTCTAGTGTGAATGTTCCACCTCAGAAGGTTCCGGATGGGACTTAGGATTCCACCTAAGCTCCTATACACTGCAAAGGCTCCACAAGAGGACTGTTTCACTGGGCAATTTGTAGAACCCCTTTTAGGTATTCCAATCAGTTAGAGGCTGAAGACGGGCTTACAAGCTTTCTGTAATTATGTTTCCCGACATTCCTTTCTATTCCACTATTTTATAATAGTAGGCAAGGAAAACCAATACTTATAAGATAGTCAAGCATCTTAGTACTATTTCCCTTCTTGAAATTATGCCCCGACCCCTGTATCACAGAGCCCTGTTGTTCCAAGGATAAGCATGCATCAGTATTTACCTCTGTCCCATTTAGCCCATGCAAACCTGTCTCAGTGTTAGTAATATTTTATTTTTGTTGTTGAAAATATACACAGCAGAACATACACCAATTCAATTTCTACATGCATAATTCAGTGATTATATCTTCAAGCTGTGCAACCATTCTCAACCTCTTTTTCTGAATTGTTTCTCACCCCTTAACATAAATTCACTGCCCCTAAACATTCTAACCTTTGAGTTCCTAATACTTTAATGCTATTGCTGTTGTCTTTTGTTATGGTCTTTAAAACATGGTAGATGATAGTGTGGGGAATAGGTAGAGAGTACAGTCAGGAAGGGCTGAGTGGTTGTGGGGACAGAATGCTAGGAGCAGCAGCTTTGGAAATGGCACTTCAGCTGTTTAAATGCTATGGTTGGTTATTCAAAATGATTGTTATCTCGGGGTCTAAATTCTGCTGATTCAATTGCTCGTATTTGGATTTTCGAATTATTCCTGACAAGATAATAAGTCTCTTTCAAAACATTAAATCGGATAAATCTCCCGGCTGGAGGTCTCTAGCTTGATTTAATTTTCTGCAGATATTCTAAGGATCTAATGAGAAATCAAAATGAAAGGGCTTAATTGGAATTCCTCTAATTCTCTAACACGAGGTCCCATGTTAAAGAGCTCAGGAGCGGGCAGGCAGCAGGATGTTTCCTTTTCCTCTTTGGGGATTTGGCAGAGTAAGTCCCACTCCTGACCTTTAGACTATCTTGTTAAACTTCACAGTCTAGAGAAGGCTAAGCATTAATTACAGAGCTTGATTTTTTGCTTGTTTTTACAGCCAATTTTAACGCACTCTCCAGTTTTCTCTGAGTCTATTTAAAGCTGCACGTTCTGTCTTCAGTTGAGCTGTATGGATGGAGCAAATCAGATGCAAGTTTTCAGCGTTGCTGCTCTTCTGCAAACTCAGAGGGCTGAGATCTAAGTTTAAAAAGTCCCCTGGGAAATAGTTTGCCAAAATTTACTCTTTTGATGTTCAGTGCCTTCCAAGGAGAAGTGCTTTGGAACATTATTATCAACCATCAGTTACTCCTTGGAAACTCTATATAGGGTTGCTATGAGTTGGAACCACCTTAGTGGCACTCAACAACAACAACAACAACATAACAGATCATGCTGTAGGTGTTGGTTCTGACTCATAGCCACCCTGTGTAGGGTTTCTGAAGCTGTAAGTCTTTACAAGAGCAGAAAGTCTCATCTCTCTCCCATGGAGAGACTGGTAGATTCAAGCTACTGACCTTGCAGTTAGCAGCCCAGTTCGTAATCTACTATGTTAATAACCACTATTTATTGAGCATTTACTATATACCTTTAATAGGCATGTGCCATTTAGTTTATCTTCAAAACATCCCAATGAGGTTGATTCTATGATTAACCCATTTTACAGATGAGTGGAGACAGACTGGAGGGACTGATGGTTCAGCGGCAGAATCCTCACCTTCCATGTGAGAGCCAAGTTCTATTTCCAGCCAATGCACCTCATAGTAGCCACAACTTTGCCAGCAGTGGATTGCATGCTACTATGATACTGAACAAAGTCCTGGTATGGCACTGTAGGTTAATGCTCTGGATTTCAAGGTCAGTTTGAACTGCAAAGTTGATGGTTCAAGCTTACCAGCTGCTCCTTGGAAACCCTATACAGGACTGCCATGGGTCTGAACTGACTTGACGGCACTTAACAATAGCAACAACTTGATACTAAACAGATTCCAGTGGAACTTTCAAACCTAAAGTGAACTAGAAAAAAAGGCCTGATGATCTACTTCTGAAAATCGGTCCATGGAAAACCATGAATGACAATGATTGGCCCTGTTGTTGTGCATGGGAATACCATGAACCAGGGTCCAACTTACAACAACCAATAACAACAATACAGATAAGCAAATAGGCCCAGAAAGGAAGTCAGATATTTGAAGTCACACTTTAAGTAAAATATCCATGTGGGAGATTCGATTCTGGTCCTTCTGCCTTACAAATATTCCCTGTCATTACCCCAAGGATAGACCTTCTAGGTTACACAGAATCACTGTTGAGAAGGCTCCAGGGAGGTATGACTGACATACCTTTGGTTATGGTCACAATCCTTGTCATACATCTATGGCCACATCCTTCTGCAGAGCTTCATTCTTGGATTGCTTTGAGGACTTTCCACAGAGATGGGCAAAATGAGGAGGGAAATGGAGTGCTGCTCTCTCTTAAAGAACGGGGCATTATTTCCTTACCAAAGGGGCTGATGCCACCCAGATTGGGAAGAGATTGATGTGAAAGTAACTAGCTTCATGTCCCCAGGATTACAAAAGAGTAAAACAACAGAGTCACATTAGCTCTTCTTGGCAAAGGTTTCACCTCATTAAAGATTATAATGGCCACTTTAACAGTCCTGGAACAAATATGGACCAACTCAACAGAAATAATAATACCTATCCACAGGCATTATTTTCTTCCTGGCTTGCTACCTAGCAGACAGTTCCACTCCCCAGATGATGGATGGTCCTGTAGCCAAGTATCAATGGCATCCCAGATTAATGGAACCAGGAGAGTAAAGAGAAGCCACAACTGCTTTGAATTTTGAATGCAGAGTTAACTCTTGCCTGGTCTGGTCACATTTGGACATTATTACTGGCCGTGATGACACTGTACACAGGATACACTGGCCAATACCTTCTCCCACAATACGCTGGCTCACCAAACTTCACTATAATTATGAAATTTTCTGTATTCCTTGCTCTTAAATCCACAAAGAAGGAATTCAAGTAAGGAAAAGTGGAGAGATCTTTCTTTGCTTAATCAGCACAAAAACTTTCAAAATAATAAAAGTTGTCAGAGGATTTCAACTAAGAGGACAGTAACTATGACATCAGATGCTTCAGCATGAGTTGTGTGAAACTGCTGTGAAAAATAATTCTCAAATTGGTCATCTTCAGAAATAAGCAAATAAAGTGTTCAGGAAGTTGTTAATTGACCGAGACATAGATTGTTGGCTGATATAACAACAGAAGCACATTCACCTAGAGTATGTGTAAACAGGATAAATTAGGGGAGGAGTAAAGGGAACCTGTTTGAAAAGTAGAAATTTTAAAATATGAATGAAACCATCAAAAGGAAATAGGTGAGGACTTCCTGTTTGGGGGCGGGAGAAGCAGAGGCAGGTAGGAGAGGCTCCTCAGCAGAGGCACGGAAAATCCAGAGAAGGTGTTTTCTTAGAGCAGCTCCAGAGTTTTGGATTTAGTATAAGGTGCAGGGCATCAGTTTCCCACACCCACCAGTGGAGAAATCTAACTGTGGAAAGGAAAATATGGCGATTTCTGAGTCCAAGGGGATGTGGGTCCACCCTGGGGCCCCTCTGCCTGGGCTGAGATCAGAGGACTGGGCCACAGCCAGCCTGGCTCAGTGATACAGTGCTAAAAACATGGAGCGGCTTCTGAAAAAAAAGAGGTGTGATGGATTTTATACTTTTTTATCCTCCTTTCCCCTGTCACACCCTCTCTGCACAGCCCAGACTCCCTTAGGCAGGTGGGAGCGCACCCCAAAAAAGGTCTAGTATTGTACTCACAGTTTTCCCAAAGCACAGTGAGGAGGTTCCTGGGACGAGCCCCACTGGTCCCACGGACTGATCCATTGGTGGCTTCTCACGACATCTGACTCTGAGACCCAGCCCTAAAATTGACCTGGGCGGGACCCTTTATTCCTGCCTACCCAGCAAGAAAAAGCAGGTCTGGCCATACAGCCAAACCATATGAGCACCCTGTAAAACCCCAACATAAAAGGCCAGAGCCAACACCAACTACCACACACAAGAATGCAGCTATTTTGAGAATTGTGTTGTGCACATACAGATACCTAACTAACCTTCAGAGATAAAAATAGTGGACAATCTTTCACCCATTAATTTCACAATATCTATCTGGGCACCTCCACAGTGGTGACTAGAGGAGGGACTTAAGCGAGTGGAGACTGCTGGAGGATTCTACTGTGCACACACACTGACCTGTGCAGAAAAGGCTACTGGTCAGTTGGATACGGTTTTATTTTATTTTGAGTGGTGGTTTTTGTCTCTGCTTTTATGTTGTTTCTGTTTTTGGTCCTGTTGATCTCACATTTTTCCTGGGGGTGGGAGCTTACTCTCCCTATATTACTCAAGAAGAGACAGAAATTGTGGCCATATAACCAAGCTACAAGCATACCCCATAATATTCTACCATCCGGACAAAAGCCAATACCAGCTGCTAGGCATTACAGTGAAAAGAGAAGCCTATCTCCAGATCACATCCACCAGGAGACACTCAGTAAGCTTAACAATACAGCAACATACATTAATTTAATCATTGAAAATGCACCTAACTACTGAAAATGTCCAAGAAAAAAACAACAAAAAATCTCAGTACATGTCTAAAACCAGAAAATAGTAATTGAGACAAATGAGCTAGAGGCAGATATAGACTTTCCACAAGAAAAAGAGCAGGCTTTGGATCTGCCTGAGAAGGAATTCAGAAGAATGATATGGAGACAAATTAAAATGCTCTACAGAGGGATAGAGGAAAATAAGGAAGAAGTCAGGATAGTGCTACAAGAGTATTCAAACAAGATATATATATATATATATATATATATATATATATATATATACCATTGGAAACATCTCAAAACCTGCAAAGAGAGGTTCAGATGATTAATAATAAAATATCAGAAATGGATAATACATTGAAAGGTCAAAGGAGTGGAATTTATAGATGGAAGCCATCTTACAGCAAGCAGTAAGACAAATCTTTCAATACTAAAAGGATTAAAAAATCTGAAGATAGTCTGAGATAACATGAAGAAGAATAACTTAAGAATTATTGGCATTCCAGAACAGGAAGAATCAGAAAAGCCCACAGAAGAGATAGTTGAGGAGTTTCTGGAAGAAAATTTCCCTAACATCTTGAAGGATGGGAAAATAAACATTCAAGATGCTGAACAAACCCCAGTAAGGATAGACCCTAAAAGAAAATCACCAAGACATATCATAATCAAGCTCTCCAAAATCAAAGACAAGGAGAGAATCCTAAAAACAGTCAGGGAAAAGAGAAGTGCTACTTACAAAGGCAAGCAAATCAGATTAAGCTCTGACTTCTCAGAAGAAACCATGCAGGCAAGAAGGCAATGGGGAGACATATATAAGCCCCTAAAAGAAAAAAAAAAAAAACAAAAAAACCCTGCCAACTAAGAATTGTCTATCCAGCAAACTGGCAATCAAATGCGATGGTGTAATCAAAACATTCCAGTATAAACAGAAGCTAAGAGATTTTGTCAAAGCCAACCGAGCACTTCAAAACATTCTAAAGGGAGTTCTTTGGAAGGAAAACCAACAAGAACAGGCAACAACCAGAGATTGGCAGACATGGCAATACCACCCAGAACTCAGATGACAGATAGCAGAGTCCAGAACAGAACAAAATTACAACAATGAATTCAAAGAAGGTGAGATGCCAATGAAAGATCAAAATAATAAAATGTCAAAAGAGTGAAAAAAATAGTAGCAGAGAACCAGGTGTTAAGGAAGTCAGGTAGATTGCAGGATACAATAGACTCTTTTAAATGGAGGGAAAAGTTAATAGACTATAGGGTAACCCTAAAGAAAGTTAATACTTCACAACTTACCATGAAAATGAAGATCCAAGTTGAACAAGGAAATGGTAAAACTAAGAAGAAACTGACAAGAAATAGCACACAAAAAACATAAACTTAGCACAAGAAGGCATGCAGAACAAAGGAATAAACAGCACCACAAAAATTAACATAATGACAGTAATTAATCCATACCTATTGATAATTACACAATGTCAATGGATTAAATGCACGAGTGAAGAGACAGAGTGGCAGAACGGATAAGAAAACAAGACCCTTCAATATGCTGCCTGCAAGAGGCACACCTTACACACAAAGACAAAAACAGACTAAAAGTTAAAGGATGGAAAAAAATATACCAAGCTAATTGCAATATAAAACAAGCAGCAGTGGCAATACTAATCTGTGATAAAATAAACTTTAAGGCAAATACCAGCATAAGAGATAAAGAAGGACATTGTCTCATGATTTTAGGGTCAATTGAGCAAAAGGACATAATCATAATAAATATCTATGCTCCCAATGAAAGAGCACCAAGCTATATAAAGAAAATCTACTAGAATTGAAGAAAGAAATAGATAAATCTACAATTAGAGTGCAAGATTTTAATATGCCACTTTAGAAAAGGGATAGAACCACCAGAAAGAAACTCAACAAAGACACAGAGGAACTAAACAACACAATCAATCAACTTGACCCCATAGATGTATATAGAGCATTCAACCCCAAAACAGCACAATACACATCCTTTTCCAGTACATATGGAACATTCTCCAGAATTGACAATGTGTTAGGTAACAAATCAAGCCTCCCTAAATTTACAAACATCAAAATACTACAAAGCATCTTTTCAGACCAAAATGCTATAAAA
>NW_006409473.1:0-1080 GCF_000296735.1 Chrysochloris asiatica | reverse complement strand
ATAGGGAAATTCAAAGTATCCAAATTGGCAAAGAGGAAATAAAACTCTCTCTATTTGCAAACAACATGATCCTATATATAGAAAACACCAAAGACTCAGTAAAAAAAAAAAAAAAAAAAAAAACTACTAGATTTAATTGGAAGACTCAGCAAAGTGGCAGGGTATAAGACCAACATACAAAAATTGGTTGGATTCAGGAGGCAGGGCTTGATGGCGACTAGGGTGGATGTGCAGTGAAGTTTGCCATCAGTGATGCGACAGAATACCAGGCAAATTAGATTCAGGGCAAAGCTCCAAAACTCAGAACCACAGAGATAGGAATATTTAAAAGGTTTGACGGCTTATAGCTAGTGGAACTTGTGGCAAAAGTAAGAAATCATGTACTTTTGAATCTTCCAGGCTCAGCAGCCAGTGCCAACAACATGGGGAAAACCAAACAGCAACAGCAAGCAGGGGAGTAGACACACCATGGAAAAATGCCACGGGAACCTTGGAGCAAATGTGGACAATACACTTTGTCAGTTTTTCTCTTTTTTTGTTGTTGTTTTTTTGGGTACCTGTTCATTGCCCCCCCACACACACACACACACCACACACACTGTTTGTGCACCTCCATTCTGGTGACTAGAGGAGGCTCCTGAATGAGTGGACATCCCCCACCCTCACCACTGGTGGGTTCTTCTGCCACGCATGTGCACAAATACTCTCAGCCCAAGAGCTGGCCCTGAACTGCTTGGGGGTTTTGTTGTTATTGTTTTTTATAAATACAGGAAAGGGAAGGACAGGGCTGTAGAGAGGGAAAGAGAGTTTAAAAACAAAATAGGCTGAAAATTAAATTAAATCCTGAAGTACAGCATAACAACCAACAGTGACATCTTGAAATCTCTCAGGCAGCTTTGAAAGCAAGAAACTGAAGAGAGGACATCAAAGTCATACTCATATTAGGCTGAAGATTTTTTTCTTCTTCTTCTCTCCCACCTCTCTCTTTTCTGCGATTATAGACTACAGTATTCAGTCTAGTTTTGTCTTTTTACTGTTGTTGATTTTTTGGTATTTTTTTTCTTGTTTTTATTTTTGCTG
>NW_006409472.1:49803-53703 GCF_000296735.1 Chrysochloris asiatica | reverse complement strand
AAAAAAAAAAAAGGATATTGACTGACACCTGACTGCTGTGCTGGCTGACCCTGCTAGGGGAGGGTCCCAGGCAGACCCCCAGGTGAGGCATGGATTGAGCAAGAGTGTTAGCCTTACCTTGGAGGTAAGTGTTAGCCTTACCTTACAGGCAGGCTAGTTGCATGAGACCCTTGGGTTGGCTGATACATAACAGAACCTCTCTTTATTTCCCTAAAGTGTTCTTCTCAAGGCCCACATTTTCAATCCTGCTCCCCAGCCCCAGTCACACTTGGTTCTGACCCCAAAGCACAAGGAGACAGTAGGCAAACCCACCCACCCACCTGAGCCAGGCCTCACATGGGATGTCTTCCTCTTCCATCTTAAAGATGAGCAAAAGGGAAAAGGGCTGCCGAAACCAGAAACTCAGTCTCAAGCAAACTGTGTCAATGTCCAAACACTAAAACTGTGCCCATACAAGAACCTTGCCCCGTAACCAGAGAAACAAAGGACTTATACAAAGAAAACTACAAAACACTACTACAAAGAACCAAAAGAGACTTACAAAGATTCAAGGATGTACCATGCACATGGGTAGGAAGACTTAACATTGTGAAAATGTCAATACTACCCAAAGCGATCTACACATATAATGCAATCCCAATCCAGATTCCAATGACATTCTTTAGAGAGATGGAAAAAACAATTATGAACTTTATATGGAAAGGGAAGAGTCCCAGAATAAGCAAAGCACTGCTTAAGAAGAAGAACAAAGTTGGAGGCCTCTCACTCCCTGATTTCAAAATTTACTACATGGCTACAGTGGTCAAAACAGCCTGTTACTGGTATAATGAAAGATCCATAGATCAGTGGAACAGAATTGAGAATCTAGAAATTAACCCATCCACATGCAGTCAACTGATCTTTGACAAAGGGCCAAAGTACATTGAGTGGGGAAGACATAATAGTCTCTTCAACACATGGTGCTGGTACAACTGGAAAGCAATATGCAA
Organism: Chrysochloris asiatica; assembly: GCF_000296735.1. Classification (NCBI taxonomy): domain Eukaryota; kingdom Metazoa; phylum Chordata; class Mammalia; order Afrosoricida; family Chrysochloridae; genus Chrysochloris; species Chrysochloris asiatica. The sequence continues at coordinate 52,714 of NW_006409472.1, read as the reverse complement.
AAAGATTGAAACAAGACCTTGACCTCACGCCATATACAAAGACTAACTCAGCATGGATTAAAGATCTAAATTTCCCAGGATTATAAAGGTCATCAATGAAAAAATAGGGACAAATTTAAGGGCTCTAATCCTGGGCACACACAGACTATGAAACATTGTGAAAATTACACAAACAAAAGAAGACAAAATAGATGACTGGACATTCTAAATATTGGAAACTTATGTGCGTCAAAGGATTTCACCAAAAGAGTAAAAAGGGAGCCCACAGAATGGGAAAAAATATTTTGCAATGACATATCAGACAAGGGATGAATTTCTAAAATCTATAGGAAACTACAGTACCTCTACAAGAAAAAGACAAGTAATCCGATTACAAAATGGACACAGGACATGAACAGATGCGTCACCAAAGAAGACATTCGGGCAGCCAACAAACACATGAAGAAATGTTCGTGATCAGTAGCCATTAGAGAGATGCAAGTCAAAACAACAATGAGATATCGTCTCACACCAGCAATAACAGTGAAGTTCAAAACTGCAGAGGATAATAAATGCTGGTGAGGATGTGGAGAGACTGGGACCCTCCTACCTTGCTGGTGGGAATGCAAAATGGTCCAACCACTCTGGAAAACAGTATGGCACTTCTCAGAGAATTGGAAATAGAAATACCTAAGGAGCTCTGGTAGCGTAGTGGTTATGAATTAGGCTGCAAACCTCAAGGTCAGCAGTTCGAAACTACCAGCGGTTCCACGGGAGAAAGATGAGACTTTCTGCTCCCATGAAGATTTACAGCCTCGGAAACCCTGTACAGGGTTGCTATGGGTCGGAACCGACTCGATGGCACTCAACAACAACAACAATGATCCAGCAATTCCTCTACTTGGTATATATCCACAAGAAATTCAAGCCATAACATGAGTAGATATATGCACACCAATATTCATAACAGCACTATTCACAACAGCAAAAAGATGGAGACAGCCTAAGTGCCCATCAATGGAAGAATGGATAACAAACTTTGGTACATGCATACAATGGAATATTATTATGCTACCTTGAAGAATAACAAGGAAGCTACAAGCCACCGCATAACATGGATGAACTTTGAGGACTTTATGCTGAGTGAAATTAGTCAGTCAGCAAAGGACAAATATTGCATAGGACCATTAGTGTAAAAGCTTAAGAAAAGATAGCTATACTAAAATGAAAAAAAAAAAAATGTATTTGTTGGTTACCAGTGGGGTTGGAGTGGGAGGGTTTCGGGAGGTAGAGGGAGGTGACGGTAGAACACACAGTAGAGCACAGGGTAGGGGCAGACATATCCTAGTTCTGGTGTTGGGGAGGGAAGTACACAAGAAGTGGGAGGGGTGGAAGAACAAGGTAGACAGGGGAACACTGAGACAGGTTTGCATGTGCTAAGTGGGACAGAGGTAAATAGTGATGCATGCTCAATCTTGGAACAACAGGGCTCTGTGATACAGGGATCAAGTCATAGTTTGAAGAGGGGAAATAATACTAAAATTCTTGACTGTATTATATATATTGGTTTCCCTTGCCCAGTGAAATAGGCCTCCTGAGGAGCCTTTGCAGTGTATAGGACCTTAGGTGGAACACTAAGCCCTATCCAGAACCTTTTGAGGTGGGACATTCCCACTAGAAAGGACAAGCAGACCAGCCTGGAACAGCTAGAGTGACAGAAGATACATCTCCAAAGAAAGAAAGATCATCAGGAAAAATCCAAAACAAAAATGGCAGTATGACCGGCTACTACAAGAATAAGCAAATTGTTCACAGGCAAGCAATCAAGTTCCTTCAGGACAAACCCCTCTCTAAGACTAAAACTCAAAGGAAACACATGAGCAGGCATGTAGGCTGCCTGGTGCCCATGTTAGCCTACTGGTGAGTGGAAGAAGGGGAAAGGCAGCAATTAAGAAATGGGCTGAGTTCAATCACGTTCCACAGACTCCTGTGGACCTGGAGATGAGAGAGAGAAGAAGAAGGGCTGGTTGGTCCAAAATATGGTGAGACCTGGGGACACCTATGGACAAGGACATAGCCACAGACGTCTAGAGCTGAGAGTGAAGCATCCAGCTGATATGGATAAGGTGGGCAACTTAGATATTGGCTACCTAAAATGAGGGGGCTATAAAGGCACAAAGTGACTGGCTTACAAGGTTTCAAGGGGGAACTTGGTTTAATAGTGTGTGGGGAAAGAAAGACTCCCCACTGAATAGGTTACATCTTGTCAGGCTGGTTAAAAGAGATGAGGGTAAGACTCTTATGATTCAATTATGAGTAATTGTTATCATGACTAATTGTGACTCACAATTGTAAAGGTGGAAATTTTGTAACAAAAACAGGGCAGTGCAATGTTCATAGCAGCACTATTTACAATAGTAAAAAGATGGAGGCAGCCAAAGTGCCCATCAACTGAAAAATGGCTAAACAAACTGTGGTACATACATACAATGGAATACTATGCTATCTTTAAGAACAACAAGGAAGCTGCAAGCCACCGCATAACATGGATGAACCTTGAGGGCATTATGTTGAGTGAAATTAGTCAGTCACAAAAAGAGAAATACTGCATAGGACCACTACTGTAAAAGACTAAGGGAAAGAACCCATACTAAAGGGGGGTAGGGGAAATTCTTTGTTGATTATTGGGATGTTGAGGGTGGGTAGGTGAGGGGAGGGAGGGGAAGGTGGAGCACAGGGCAAGGATAGTTTGGGTGCTAGGGAGGGGGCAATATACAAGTAGGGAGAGGGGAATGGAATAACAAAGCAGATGGGAGAACCATTAGACAGGTCTCAATGGGCTAAGTGAGACAGAGGTAAATAATGATATATGCACAACCTGGGAACAACAGAGTTCTGGGATACAGAGATCAAGCCATGGTTGGAATGTGGA
>NW_006409472.1:41730-48803 GCF_000296735.1 Chrysochloris asiatica | reverse complement strand
TTTCAAGAGGGAACCTAGATCCAGAGGGCCTGGAGGAAGGTAGAATCTCCAGTGAGTAGTATTCAATCTGACTAGGCGGGGCTGATGTAATAAAATACAGACGGGTCTCTTGTGATACAATTGTGAATAATTGTTATCAGGACTGATTGTGAGGGTTGGAAACGTAAAGGTAGACGTTTTATAGCAAGGAGGGGAGTGATTAACTTTTCAGTCTAGCAACAGAGGTCCCTAGGACCATCAAGGGAGAAAAGCAGAGAGCGGGACCCTACCCAGAGAAGCAGTGATGCCTAAAATGGCGCCAAGAGATGATGATGTGGAGCGATGGAGCAGCTGGAGACTTTAGATCCAGACAGGGAGAGCGACTGTGTGCTGAAGACCTGGGGGATAACGGGGAAGGATTGCATGGAGGGGATTGTAACCATGGCAATGAGACACTATACGATAGAATGAATATAAAACTAATGTTCTCCCATGTAAATTATCACATAATTCACAATAAAACATTTAAGAAAACAAACAAACAAACAGGGGAGTGGTTAATCTTACAGTCCAGAAACAAAGGACCCTAGGATCATCAAGGGAGAAGAACACAAATGAAAGACCTTATCCAGAGAAATAGCGACACCAGAGATGGAGGCAGAGATGGGATCATGGAGAGAGGGAGCAGCTGAGGACTCTAGATTCATTGGAAGTGAAGGACTAAGAGATGGTGGCCAGGAGGCAGACTTGCAAAATGTGCCCTTTGGTGATGTAAATTATTATATATGCCTGAGTGTTTTTTTTTAGAAAAAGCTAAAGTGAATAAAGAAAAACACTTGGAACTGATGGTACATGGAGGGAATTGTCAATCATTGTAATGAAACAAGGTGTATGATTTGTTGAATATAAAACTGGTGATCTGCCCTATAAACTTTTACTCAATCCCTTCTCAGAGCCTAAGGAGCCCTGGTGGCACCATGAATCAAGTGCTCGGCTGCTAACTGAAAGCTCAGCAGTTCATACTCACCAACTGCTTCAAGGGAGAAAGATGTGGCAATCTGCTGCCATACAGATTTACACCTTGGGAACGCTATGGGCAGCTCTACTGACTTACAGGGTCTCGTGAGTGAGAATGACTCCACAGCGAGGGGAGGGGCGTATTTACACACCTAGGTAAATTAACTTGGTTGTGTGTTTTCTTAGTTATTCCAAAGCCCTATAGAGAAGATGTGCTGCATAGGACCAGTAATGAGCTTGAGGAGGAGATAAATAAGATTTGAAAAGAAAAATGAACTCAAGAAGCAATGCTGTCTGGAGCCATTCGGTAAAGGGTTACTCTCAGTTCCTAAGGACCTCAAAGCGCCACAGTTTGGTCAACACCTTGAGCCATCAGTGATGGCATCTCCAGCAGGTTTTAGAATGACTGCTTTCCAGATCAGTGAAGGTCAGGAAAACCCAGCTACTCACCAGGTGTATCCATTTCTATAACTCTATCATAAGTTGGTTCTGACATCAATTAAATACCCCCTTTTCTTCTTTTTTTTTAATGTTTTCATTATTTTTGCCTCTTAATATCAGTGTCTTTATAAACCCGATCTTTTGGGGTCAGAAGCAGTACATATAAACTTAATGATATGATGACATCAGCAAGTTACATGCTGTAACCCTTTCCCACAAACTTTTTGCAGCCTCCTGTTTACTAATGTTGGTATTGTTAAGTCAATTCTGACTCATAGCAGCCCTGTATAGGGTTTCCAAGGAGTGGCTGGTGGGTTTGAACTGTGGACCTTGTGGTTAGAAGTCCAGTGCTTATCCTATAACACCACACTAGGACTCCACAATAAGATATAAAAACAAAAAAACGTGGTCGTAAGTGTGGTCCATCTTAACTGGAATATGTTGTGAGTTGGGGACTACTTGTATTGTTATTGTTGTATCTTCTTAAATACCATGGGTACCCTTTGGACTGTCATGCTTGATCCAAGGGGATGGGAGAGGATGCAGCAGGAGTGACCTAAGACATTGTCACAATGGTCACGAGTCACAAGAACAAGCCCCTAAAGAGGGTGCACAGAGAATCAGACCCTGTGTGGCAGGAATGGCTTGGGAGGCCTAACTTAGAATACTGGGCTAGGTGTGGAGTGAGGTATCACCTCTGCAGGAGGCTCAGGGGCCCTCAGTGTAAAGCACAGCTGGAATTCAGAACCACTGCTCCCTCTGTTGTTATGTGCTGTGGAGTCGGTTCTGACTCATAACAAACCTGTACAGGGTTTCCAAGGCTGTAAATCTTTATGGGAGCAGAATGCCTCATCTTTCTCCCGCAGAACAGCTGGTAGTTTCGAACTGCTGACCCTGAGGTTAGCAGCCTGATTCATAACCACTATGCTACCAGAGTTCCTTGCTGCTCCCTCTAAGGGGTGTGAAATCAAGCTAAAACGAGTTTCTCCTTGGAACCAAAAGCCATGTGACTCATCTTCCTCCTGGTCCAGGAGGGATCCAAAGGCGTCCACTCCTCATTCCTAGCGTACTCACCCTTTCTTGTATTTTAAAGAAAAAACTCACTTCAACACCTCCTTTGAAAAATGAACGAAGGTCAGAAATGAGTTTCTGAACAACAATTTAAAAAAATATTCTTATTACCCAAATGTAATTCAGTGTACTACCTACCAGAAGTCATATGCAGAGCGAGAAGGTGTCCATGTAGCCAGTAGCCACCTGGATCCCATTAGTGACAGTTGTTAAGTGCCTTTGAGTCAGTTCCGACTCATAGCAACCCTGTATAGGGTTTCTGGGTCACAACTGGTACATTTGAACCACTGACCTTGCATTTTAAACCAACCTGTGGTCCAGTGCTTTATCTTACAGTACTACACCAGGACAGTAGCTAATATTTATTGAGCATTTACTATGTGCTACAGTGACAGTCCTGATGTGGTTCAATAGGATAAACATTCAACCACAAGGTCAATTTGAACTGCAAGGCTGGCCGTTCAACTCACCAGTCGCTTCTCAGAAACCCTATACAAGGTCGCTATGGTTTGGTACTGACTCAACAGCACTTGATAACAACAGGGACACTAGTTTATATTTATTGAGCATTTACTATGTGCCCAGTACTGTGCTTGGAGCTCTATGTATATTTGTCCCAGTGAATCTTCCCAGCACCCTTAGGGTGAGGAAATTGAGGCTTAGAGAGAGACAGCAGACTGATCCTTCCCATGACCTGGCAGCGTCTCCCAGCCCTGAAAGCCTGTTCACTACCTGACTTTAGCCCAATGACTTCCTGCCCATTCACCTCGCAGATGTAGTGGTTGGTGAGGAGCCCGTTGCGGGCTGCGGAGCTCCCTTTGACCACAGAGACAACCTTCCCCTTCTTGATGGTGAAGCCCATGTGGCCTGCACTGTCCTTGTGCATAGTGACAGTCCGCTGGAACGGCCTGGTGAGGAGGGACAGTGAACTGGATCTGGGCACAAGGCGGGGTCAGAGACTGAGGCTCCAGGGGCCTGACTGCTCACCTGTCCAGAACGACCATGACGATCTTCTCAGCTGAGGCTTTATTAACTACGCTCCAGCTGGCAGTCACGCCCGTCAATCTGCAGGATCTAGTGTCCGAAGCGGAGTCCCACAAGGGACGCAGGGGTGTTGGCCTGGACCAACTGCACAAAGAGGCCCTGGGGGAACCAGGCCTCAAGTCAGCCACAAGTGGATTCACCCTGCCCCAGGCCTGACCCCAGTCTCTTTCTTCCTATTACTCAGGGAGCTTACAGAGTACGAAGACTATCTGTTTTTGCAGCAGAGACCCGGTTCCCGAAAAGGAAACGCTCCAAGCCACACCGCTAGGAGGCGCTCTGTCGGTGTTTCAAGTCTGGCTGGAAGCTGCACCCCTAGTTACTAGGCGGTCTCGCCCCTCCCAAAGGTATCTGCTATCCCCGCCTACTTTCCCCTTAACAACAATTTAACAACAACAGGAGGTGGGGATAGTAGTAGGAGTTGGTCGCTAGATCCCTGTGAGTTGGTGAAAGGGGGGAAGCTCTGCGCGATGAGCGACGAGCGATGGAACTCACCGAGAGGCAGGTGAAGTGTCCCTACTGCAACCCAGAACCAGCCCTAGGCCCTTGGAGACGAGAGGTTGAAATGAAGAGCCCTTGGCTTGGGGGTCAGGAGGACCTCAGTTCAGGTCCCCTGTTGGCACCTTCCTGTGGACGGGGCCAGCAGACACTCCGCCCCAACGCCCCCCAATGCATGCAGCTCTTTGTCTGGCCCCGTGAGCCCTTTTCTCCCCTCGTATCTTGTCGATGGCCCGCAGCCGCAGCCCGGTCTTACACCGTTCGTCCTTGCACAGGTGGATCTCGCGCACCCCAGGCTTGACCTCCGCCCGCAGCATGCCCAGGCTAGTCCCAGACACTGGCGCCACCAGCAAGTCTGACTGCGGGCTCGAGGTCTCAGTATGCAGACACAGGGGAAGGAGGCAGGAAGAATGGGGAGGGTCCTTAGGCTCCCTGTGCCCCAGCCGCCCCCTTCTCCACAGTTGCTGAAAGGCGATGTGGCTCCACGAAGCCACTTGTTGTTTGTAGTGCCATCAAGTCTGTTCTGACTCGTAGTGACACCATATAGTTTTCAAGGAGCGACTGAAGGGTTTGAACCCAACGTTTTGGTTAGCAGTTCAGGTCTTATCCTATAACAAAGCCACTAGGGGGCGGCAAAGTCCACGCCCCTAGAAACAACCACTCCAGAAAACAAATGGGCACTTTCTTAACACTAGCGTAGTGGTTAACCTCAAGCTTGGCAGTTCCAAACTACCAGCCTTTCCAGAGAAAGCTGAGGCTTTCTGTTCCCGTAAAGATTTACAGCCTCGGAAACGCTGTACAGGGTCACTATGAGTCAGAACCGACTCCACGGTACTTAACAACAACAACATACATTTATTTTAAGACCGGAAATTGCACTCGTGGGCATTTATCCCAGAGAACTGAAAAAAATCTTTTCACAAAAACCCGTATGCGAGCATTTATAAGACTTGTATTTTAATAGACTAAAAACTGGCAAAATGACCCTCAGGTGATTAAACAAATTGCAGTACATTCATACCCTGGAACATTACAGGCTGGTGGGTTTGAACTGCCGGCCTTGCAATTAGCAGCACAATGCTTAACCCACAGAGCCACCAGGACTCCTCCATAGAACACAACTCAGCAATGAAAAACAACTAATTATCGCTACACAAAACAACTTGAGTGAGTCTTAAGGTCATATAGAGCAAAAAAAACACAACCCAATCTCAAAAGGTCACATATATCACATACATTCCACTTATATAAATAACACTCTGAAATGAGAAAAAGAGAGAGAGAAAACAGACTAATAGTTGTCAGGGGTTAATGGTGTGGGTGAGTATGACCATAAAAAGGTTGTTGTTAAGTGGCTTTGAGTAGATTCCAACTCATAACAACCCTGTATAGAGTTTCCAAGGAGCGGCTGGTAAGCTTGAACCCCCAACCTTGTGGTTCAAATCAACTTTGCAGTCCAGTGCATTAGCCCCACAGCGCCACACCAGGACTTCAGAAATTGCATGAAGGGACTTGTCATGAATTCAATTGAGTCCCCCTCCCCAAAATATGTGTCAGCTTAACTAGACCATGATTCCCAGAATTGTGTAGTTGTCCTCCATTTTGTGATCTAATGTAATTGTCCTATGTGTTATAAATCCTAATCTGTGCCTGTGGTAAATGAGGCTGGATTGGGTTATGTTTGTTATGTTAATGAGACAGGTAAAGGGTGAGCTGCAACTCCGTTACTCAGATCTCAGCCTTAACCCCAATGTAAGGGGTGTTTCCCTATCATCAAGAATGAAGAACTGGGAACAGAGTGTGTCTTTTGAACCTGGGGTCCCTCCTAGACCCAGGGAAGACTGACGCCAAGACACTTGGAGATCTCCAAGAAGCGCTGGGTCTGTAAATGTTGAAAAGAAATGAGACACGAATCTTCCTCTAGAGCCAACACAGAGAGAAAACTTTCCCCAAGAGTCAGCGCTCTGAATTTGGACGCGTAGCCACCTGTCTTAGTTTTCTCCTGCTGTAACAGAAGACAGAGGATGGCTTTAGCAAACAGAAAGGCATTTTCTCACAGGTTAGGAGATTAGAAGTCCAAATTCAGGGTACCATTCCTTGGAGTCCTACATGTGTCTTGGCATCAATTTATCCCAAGGTCTAAAAGGTTCTCAGTGCAGGGATCTGCTGATTCTGGAATTTGCCAGATTCTGCAGTCCTGTGAGCCAGAAGCCTACCATCTAATCTGTCAATTTGGGGATTCTCCAGTTTCCACAGCCCTATGAGCCAACAGTCTGACCTGCCAACTATGAGTCCATCAACTCCTGCAACCACACAAGTAAGAAGCCTCCAGCTTGCTTTGGGACTTGCCAGCCTCTACAACCACATAAGCCATTTCCTTGAGATAAATCTCTCTATATACACACACAAGGGTAAGTCAAATAGTATTGCTATAAAACCATAGAAACGTTTATTAAACAACAACAAAAATCACAGTTTGAAGTTATTGCTTCTCCGCATATCCTCTATCTAGGTCTATAAGCTTCTGCAGGCAGTATTTCCATCTTTCTTTCTTCCCCACAAAGAATTCTGTGCTCTTAGATTTATACTGCATTAAAATGGCAGTTTTGTCATCATCAGGGGACTCAAATTATGTTCCTTTTAATGTTCTTTGAGTTTTGAGAATAAAAAGAAGTCTGAAGGGACAAGACCAGGGCTGTAGAGTGGTTGGGGTAAAGTTTCCCAATGAAATTCTCCTAGGATAGCCCTGCTACCCTTGAATGAGCAGGTGCATTGTGATGCTGGAAAAAAATTCCTCAGGGCAACTTTTATGACCTTTGTCTCACCAATACAGTTTTCCATTTTCTTAAAACTTCTTCCTCATGAGCTCCCTTGATCATCCTGTGTCTTTTGAGAAAATCTACTAAGATTTTCCCTTTGGAATTCCGCCCCCCAAATCACCATAACCTTCTGGTCTTGAATTTAACTGGCCCAGCAGATCCCCTCTGAAGGCACTGTTTTGTTTTGTTTTAAGGTTTTTATTGTGG
>NW_006409472.1:0-10219 GCF_000296735.1 Chrysochloris asiatica | reverse complement strand
AAAAAAAAAAAAAATAGATCTAGGAAACTAAACAGAAAAGGGAAAGGCTTTTCATGTAGACCTTGGTGGGTTTGGTGGGACAGAGAGCCTGCCACACTTGGTACCTTAGGGAGGGATCGGGGAGACATGTGCTAGTCAGTCTCATGAGGAATGACAAAGACCACCTGCCTGTGGTACGGTGAGTATCGTGGCTACTCACGAAATTGGGCAGGCCCACGTCACTGTTTCTGGCAGTGATGAGCCTGGACAGAATTATACTTGTCTTCAAAATTAGATCCTGACTGGGACCCAGCTGGTGATGAGAGCATAGAAAAGGAAGGCACTGGTTCTGCTCTGAGGAGTTAACAGCTAAGAGTGCCACACAGGAGACAACTGGTACCAGAACAAAACAGGAGGTTGCTCTCAGTGCACCTTGATACTGCCATGCTGCTGCTTTAAAGGCATCATCTCAATGACTCATGTCTTTTCTGTGTGTGTGTTTGTGTGTGTATGTGTGTGTATGTGTGTGTATTGGTGTGATTAGTACCATTATCTGACCTCTAATTTCATAAGAGGGAGAGCGAACCAGCATCAGCAACAGCAAAGCTGATTCTTAATAAGGTGCAGGTAAGACATGCCTCCTCTCCTCAGCCTTTTTACCAGTTCTGACACTGTCCCTTCCTCGGCACTCTCTTCTTCTCTTTTGGGTTCCATAATCCATTGCAGTAGCCACCCTGAACTCATAGACAATACTCACAATGATGAGGTTTATTAGGGATTCAGGACCAGGAACAACTCAGGGTACATTTCTTCTATCAGGACAGCCATGCCACAAACAGACCTGTCTCAGGCTCTTTGGCCAAGCCCCTGCCCTGCTCAGACAAGTGTTATAAAACTCTTCAACTCTGCCAATATGAGAGTAAGTCAAAAAGTATTGCCACAAAATCATACAACCCTTTATTAAACACAGATCTCAAAATATGAAGCTGTTGTTTCTTGACGTGTCCTCCATCTAGGTCTGTACAGTTCTGAAGGCAGCGTCTCCATCTCTTTAACCTTCCCTGAAAAATTAACCCTTCCCTGAAGAATTCTACACTCTTGGCTTTACACCGCATGAAAATGGCAGTTTGATATTCCTCAAGGAACTCAGATTGTGTTCCTTTTAAATGTTCTTTGAGTTTGGGAAACAAAAATTCAAATAGCTTAAGATCAGGGCTGCAGGGTGAATTGGGTAAGATTTCCCAATGAAATTTTCCTAGCGCAGCCCTTGCTCCCCTTGAAGATTGAGCAGGTGCATTGCTATGATGGAACGAAGTTCCTCAGACCAACTCCTCTGACCTTTTGCTTACTAATACAGTTTCTTAAAACAGCCTCATAATAAACCCCTGTGGTCATCCTGTGTCCTTTGAGAAAATCTATCAAGATGACCCCTTTGGAGTCCTGTAAAACAGTTCATATAACCTGCAGTCATCCACTGTCATATAACTCAAAGTCTTGTTTAAACATGCTTTGTTTAAAATAAACATTTATGAACTGGAACCCTAGTAGCAAGACTTTTTGACTTACCCTCATAAGTACCTGGGGGCACCCAACTTTGCCAGGAAGCATTGGTCTCGAGGTGCTCAGCTATCGTGCTCCATGGCTCAGCACAGCTGCTGTAACCACCTTGCTCTGTGGGCCTGGAGACCCCTAGCACCCTGAGTTTCGGTCTCCTGGTTCTGCTGCTGCTTGCCTTCATGCCGCTGTCTCCAGTGTTACAGCTCTCTCCGTCTCGCTCAGTCTTGTGTGTCTAGGAGGTCCCCAAATCAGTGGCCCTGGGTCCAGAGGAAAAGCACCGTCCATCAGGTTCCTGTGTCTGCTGGGCTCCGCAGGGCACCCGGCCTGACCCAATCCCTCTGTCAGAGCGAAGCATCTAGCCCAAGGCCACACAGCCTAGGAGAGCAAAGGCCAGCCTGACTTTCTGAAAAGAGCCACTTGGAAGTCATTCCCATCAGCTTCCACCTGAGTCAGACAAAATCAGAACCCAGGGGCCTGGTACCCCATCCACAAACTCATGTCCCAGACGGAGACCCTGACCCATAAGAGGACTTTGTACCCCTCCATAGTGCCTCAGAGCAGTATCCTGAAGGGAGACAGTGCAGAGCCTGGGCTCAAATTGGGCAAATAACTTCCCTGCTCTGGGCCTTCATTTCACTTGTGAAATGGGGAGAATGATTTCAACTGGTTTGTGGGAAGTACCCACTACATGTGAACTGTTACTATAATTGGCATTATCCAAGAGGCAAAAATGTATCCTTTACTGCTCTGATGTGATGGAAGGGCAAACAGAAATCATCTGCATCTATTCTGGAACCTATGAGGGAACTTCAAAAGGTTTGTGGGAAAATGAAAGAGAAGAATAATGGGAATTTTTCCACAAATTTTTGGAAGTTCTTTGTATGTCCTGGTTGAACTCTTCCTGAGAAAGTTTGTAAATACTCGCAGGGAAGATGCTAACAACAAACAAATACTAAATGCTGCCCTGAGGAGAGACACCCCACCACCACCACCACTTCCACCACTACCACCACCACTACCACCACCATGTGGCTCGTCACCTGGTGCCCTAACCACTACCTCTGTTCTCCTGCTTCTTGGAGCCTGTGTCTTTCTAGATGCTCCAGCCATCTGCAGCGGAGGCCTCTTGGGGGACACTTGATAAAAAGATACAGATTCACAGTTCCACGTTAGACTTGCTGTATCTGAACTGAACTCTAGGAGTGAGGCCCAAGAATCTGCATCTGGCTCACCTCTCCAAATGATTCTGATGCAAAGTGCAGGGTGAGAACTACTGCCCAATTCCTCTTTCCAGTCCTACTTTCTTCTCACTTGTCCACCATGTGGGAGGAGTAGAGCAAGGGACTTTCCTCAGTTTCCTTGTTTAATGCTCAAAACAAATCCAAAAGATGGCTGTTGAGCTGTATTATCCCATGGGGCAGATGAGGAAACTGAGGCTCAGAGAATTAAACTCTAGGCTGAAGATCACATAGCTGGGAAGTCTTGGAACAGGGATTTGAACCCAGAACCTACCTGCTTTCTTTCCTTTGTGCAAATATGTGATCTCTAATTGTGGCCTATGCTACGGTAATTAGTCCAGGGCCTGAGTCGTCTTGGGATTCCCTGGTGACAGCTGGGAACCAGAATTTTTGGACAGGCACAGGAGAAACATCTAAACACCTAAGAGCAATGTGGGCTGAGAGGTTAGCAGTTCAGAGGACACCCCTACAAGAAGTATCTGGGCATGGGGAGGGGCTTAGCCAGGGTTTGTGACTGTGGATCATTCAAGCAGGGAAGGAACTTGTAGAGGCCACTGGGGAGTCCCCAGAATCTGGTAGGGTCCAAGAACCTGGCATGGAGCCACATAACCTCGGCAGTGGTCATCCCGTGGGCACTCCAGACTCCCGTCAGGCCCTGCAGAGCCTTGTTCCCAATGGCTTCGGACCTGCATGTTGCCACTCTCAGAATAGGTTGTTCCCCTGCCTGCTTGGTCATGGCTTTCCACTGTGATTAGTGAGGCAGAGTGACAAGTTCAGGTCCTCACTGCAAAGCATGCTGGTAAAGTGAGCACCTGACTTTTGGGGCTACTCTACTGGAAGCCTCATATTCCCCAGACATGTAGAGGGGGTTGAAAAACAGGGCAGCCCATAAGACCAGGAACGGGTAATGGGTTGTTATGTGCCATGGAGTCAGTTCCAACTCATAGCGACCCTGTACAGGGTTTCCGAGGCTGTAAATTTTTACGGGAGCAGAAAGTCTCATCTTCCTCCTGCGGAACAGCTGGTAGTTTCCAACTGCTGACTTTAAAGTTCGCAGCCCAATTCGTAACCACTACGCTACCAGATATATCCTGGGTGAGCATGGTTGTTGTTGTTGTTGTTGTTAAGTGCCGTCGAGTCAGTTCCAACTCATAGCGACCCTGTACAGGGTTTCCGAGGCTGTAAATCTTTACGGGAACAGAACGCCTCATCTTTCTCCCGGGGAGCAGCTGGTAGTTTCGAACTGCTGACCTTGTGGTTCGCAGCCCAATTCGTAACCACTACGCTGCATGGTAGTGTACCTTTTTTTGCAGCTAGGACAAACTGAGTCCTGGAAAAATCAAATAACATTTTCCTAGTAATCTGGCTAGCCAGAGGCACAGCCAGGATGAGGAATCTGATTATCTTTCCTATAGCCATTAGAGGAGGGAGACTGGGGTGCAGAGAGCAGGGGGTGGGGCTTGCCTAAGGTCAATAGCTGAGCTAGGATTCCAAACCCTGGTCTCTTCCAGCCCAGGCTGCCAGTCTGGGAAAGCTGCCCAGCCCTTTCACCTACTTTTGCCCTTATAAGGGAGCAAAGGGGGGGTGGGGGGTAGAAAGCATGATTTTCTGAGAAACTCGGGATCAGGCAGGAGGGGCTGAATCTGTCCCCCAACCACTGCACTGACTGCAGCATTTTTGAAGTGAACACTGAGCAAGACAATGGTAACTCCAAGGAAAGATATGCTAATAGTGGACTGGCAGGCATGGTGCCCGGCATTGTTCCCACATGACCTCATTGAGCCTTCAGACTGCCTTACGAGGGGGCTTTTCCAGTGTTCTGTTTTTCCAGAGAATCTGGAGGTAGGCAAGTAGGACTCAGGTCTCAGGATTCTCAACCCAATGCTTGAAACAATGAGGCTGCATACTTGGTTGGGCAGGAAGGGACCTGGCTGGCTGATTGCCAATGGCTGGAGTGGGGAGGGTGCCCAGCAGCCCTGATGTTTTCCTGGCCTGGCTGCAGCTGTCTGCCCTGATCCTGGAGCAGGGCAGAGCAGGAAGGTGGGAACAAAGGGCAGTCGGTAGCAGTGAGATACTCTGATTCCGGGAGCCGGGGTGAACTTTGCCTAATCAGAGACAAAGGTCGTGGGAACTAGATACCAGCCTAGGATACTAATGGTATAATAGGTAGCATTGCTTGAGAACTTACTATCTATGCGAGACTATGTTAAACACTTTAGATGACTTATCTCACAGAATCCTTGTCCTTTACTTCTATTATGGCCCCATTTGACAGATCAGGACCTTGAGGCACAGAGAGTTTAAGTAACATGCACCTAGTGGGTATGGCAAGTATGGCATTTGCCCTGGGGGCCTCATGTGGAAAGGCACCAATGAGCACTTTCTATCATCATCTCAGTTTCCATCGCCAACTGTAAGAGACCATTCAGTAAAGTTAAAGTTAATACCACAGATGCTATTTTCCCTGGGTATACCTCTGCATGCACAAGCATGGGGTGAAAGTAAGATTTGAACCCAGGCACTCGATTCCCAGTCCTGGTGTGGTGCTGTAGGATAAGCACTGACCTGCTAACCGAAAGGTCAGCCACACAAACCCACCAGCCTCTCCACGGAAATCCTATATAAGGTTGCTATGAGTCAGAATTGACTCGATAGTACTTAACAACAACAACAACAAAGTCAGGCCCCATATACTATGCTCTTAACCACTGTTGGGAAGATCTTGTCCATGGACCCCCCTCCGCCCCTACCCCTACCCCCACTACATATTTCCAACTAACCTCCAGGCTGGATTTCTACCATTAAGGATCTCTCCGAGTTAAGGTGTGGCTTAGATTCAAATTGATGGTAGTAGTTAGTATCTAACTAGGACATCATTTGTACGGTGCCAGCGAGTAGGTTCTGACTCATAGTGACCCTGAGCACAACAGAACGAACCACTGCCAGGACCTGTGCCATCCTCACAATTGTTATGAGCCCACTTTTGCTGCCACCACATCAATCCATCCCATTGAGGGTCTTCCTCTTTTTCTGTGACCCTCTCCAGGAATTGGCCCCTCCTCATATGTCCAAAGTACAAGAGATGAAGTCTAACTTATAAGAACCAGAGTGCTTCAAAGGAGTTCTCTGGTTGTACTTGTTCCAAAGCCAGTACTTAATCCCTTCCTAGTCTACATTATGGAGTCCAGGTGTGGCACTGTGGGTTAATGTGCTGGACTGTAAAGTCATTTGAATTGCAAGGTCAGTGGTTCAAGCTCACCAGCTGTTCCTCAGACACCTTATACAGGGTCACTATGGGTCAGAACTGACTAGATGGCACTTGTAACAACAACAACAGTCAACATTGTAAGGAACCCTGGTAGCAGAGGGGAATGAATACAAGTTGGGCTGCTAACCACAAGGTCAGTAGTTTAAACCAAGTGCTCCAAGGGAGAAAAGTGGGACTTTGTGCTCCTGTAACCTGGCAGTGTTTCTGTTGTGTATGGGTCACTGTGAGTCGGAACCAACTGGATGGCACCTAACAGCAGTCTCTATCATAGCCCTGCAGTCCTGCAAATGGGCACACCATCCAAATAATATGCTCACTATGGTGATCTTCATGTGTCAGAGTAGGGGTTTCGATGACTGACTTTTTTTCCCAGTAGATTGCCAGGTCTTTCTTTCAAGGCACCTATGAGTGGACTTGAACCTCCAACCTATCAGCAGCCAGCGTTAGCAGCCAGGTGCATTAGTCATGTTCACCTTCAGGGTACTCTCTCTGATGGTTGTTGTTGTTAAGTGTCGGTTAGGATTGACTCATAGTGATCCCAACTTTTCAGTGAGCAGCTGATTGAGTGCTTAACCATTGTGCCACCAGGCATCGTTATGGTTTGTTGTTGTTAGTGTCATCAAGTCAGTTCCAATTCATAATGGCCCTGTATAGGGTTTCTGAGGAGCAACTGGTGGGTTTGAACTGCCAACATTGCCGTTAGCAGTCCAGTGCTTATCCTACGGCACCAGCCCAGGACTTGAATCTTTAAAGTTGTTGATATTGTACCATCGAGTTGGTTCTGACCCATAGCAACCCTGTATAGGGTTTCCAAGGATTGGCTGGTGAGCTTGAACCTCAGACCTTGCAGTTGAAACCGACATTGTAGTCCAGCATATTAACACATATCACCACACCAGGATCCCGGAACTTTAAAGCAGCAGCCCCAATTTTCCTCTGGGGAACCCTCCCCTCTTCCATTTTGGCATGTGCAGTGGGTAGATAGGCCTCCATCTCCAACCTCAACAAGCCAAGCATTCCATTCACCCAGCTGGGACAAGGCAAGCTACTCAGTAAGAAAGGTATACACAAGTAAGCCTGTGCTTTCCTTGCTTACTGGGTAATCTATGTCAGGGATTGTGAATTTGAAAAGAAACTGATTCTGTAGGAAGATGCAATGGGTTTGGGAGAAAGACAAATGCCAGTTGTCGCTAGCAGTAGAATTGTTGATGGAAAGATCTGATGGAAGTAAGCACAAGGAAACCCATGCTTACCCTGGGGTAATCCACAAGGCCACCACATTTTAGTGGACCAGAGTAATCATGTAACCAATTGTCCCAGGTTCTGAGGAATCTCACAGTATCAAACCTGGGAGCTTTTGAGGCTGGATTTGCTGGAGGTCTTCCTGCCCTGATTGGGTATGGAGCCCTACTGCAGACAGGCCAGAGCTGGGGATGGAGAGACAGAAAGATCGGTTCCTGATGAAGTAGCTCAATGTCTCAACCCACTTGTGCGTGGAAGCAATTATGTCCCCTTTTCAGTTCTATAAGCTAATGAAGAGCTTTTTTTCCTTAAGTCAGTTTGAGAAGGGCTTCTGTTGCTCACCTATAGAAGAATCTGCAGTAAGTTGTTGGATTGACTTGATTCTCTGATACCATAATTTGTAAAACACTCTTAAACGAAAATATTGTATCTATTTAATAGCAACTTTTTGAATGAAAGTAGAACATCAGATAGCCCTTTAAAACACTGACAATAGCATTTTTCACTTATAAAACTGCATACCCTCTGGACGTGTGGCCAGAGACGGGTAAGGATCACGTGGAACCTTGGCAATCTAAGACAGAGCTATTGCCATGCTGCAATGAGTTTCAATGACGGGTAAGACTGAGGAATTCGCACTGACCGCCTAAGACAGGCAGCGTCCCTTAAACAAACAATAAATAAGGGGGAATCTGATGCAGACCGTGCAGACCCGGTCAGGAGGTCAAGACCCTGTGGGCCCAAGTGTTGTTGACCGTCCAAACCATAGGCTCTGAGGATCAGACTTTAGCCACCTAGTAGACATAGCAAACTGTCCCTCATCTGATTATTCAGTAATGCTTATTAGTAATCTCATACATGAGCCCTGGATATCCACAGACAAATGTAAAAACCTTCCCTTAAAGCCGAGACTGTAAATTCCAAAAAGGCAAGTTCCCCCCAACCCAAAAAAAAAAAGCTAAAGAGGATAGAGAGAAACACTGTTAACTGATGATATATGGAGGGGATAATAATCAATGTAATGAAACAAGCTATATGAATGGTTGAATGTGAAGCTGATGAGGTGCCCTGTAAACTTTCACTCAATCCAAAATAAAAACATTAAAAAAAAAAAAAAATGCATACCCTGATCATGAAGTGAGGGGAGATACACAAGAATGCCCAAACTTGACTTAGCCTCGATGGCTTGATGATCAGAACTCAACTAGAGGAAGATACAATAACATAAAAAATAAAACAATTTTTTATTTTAAAAAAAGTGTAAATTGCTACAATTTAATGAACTTGACCTATACTTATGAATGTTGTTGTTGTTGTTGTTAAGTGCTGTCTATTTGGTTCCAACCCATAGCAACCCTGTATAGAGTTTGCGAGGAACAGCTGGTGAGCTTGAACCGCCGACCTTGAAATTCAAACGTCTTTGCAGTATGGTGCATTAACCCACAGCGCCACACCAGGACTCCACTTATGGATATAAAGGTTCAAAATACCAACTGAGAGGAAAGGAATCTTAACATCAAGTATCAATCCTCTCTACACAGGGTTGATAGGAATGGGCAACTTAGACACAGGCTACCTAAAATGAGGGAGCAATAAATGCACAAAGTGACTGGCTTACAAGTTTTCAAGAGGGAGTTTAGTTTCAGAGTGTGCGGGGGAAGGTAGAAACCCCACTGAATAGTATTCTTCTTGTCTAGATGGGTCTAATGAAAAGAGATGGGGATAAGATTTTTATGATTCAATAGTAATTGTTATAATGACTAATTGCAACTGTCACAACTGTAAAGGTAGAAGTTTCGTAACAAAAAGGGGGTGGGGAGTAGTTAATCTTACATTCTAAGAACAGAGGACCCTAGGATCATCAAGTGAGAAGAGTACAAGTGGAATGTGTAACCCTGTCCAGAGAAGCAGTGACACTAGAAATGGAGGCAGAGATGAGGACATGGAGAGAAGGAGCAGCTGAGGACTTTAGACTCATGGAAAGAGAGGAACTGAGTGCTGGCAGCCAGGAGGCAGGATTGCAGAATGTGCCCTTTGGTTGTTTAAATGATTATATATTCCTGAGTGTTTTTGTGTACATCACACAAACAGAAGAAACAGAAGCAAATACTATTGAATGATGATGCAAGAAGGAGATTGTAATCATTGCAATGAAACAATGAGTGTAAACTGATGTTCTTCCATGTAAACTATCACTCAATTCAAAGTAAAAACTTCAAAAAATACTAACAAAAAAACTGCAAAAAAAAAAAAAAAAAAAACCAACAAAAAACTGCATACCACTTTCTGTTTCCTTTGGACCAAAGTTCTTTACATTTAGTGTCTAAAATACCTTTGGATGAATTTGCAATTTTTACTTCTTCTAATTACATTGGCCACTTGTCTGTCAGTTTGTCATACTGTGGTGGCTTGTGAGTTGCTGTGATTCTGGAAGCTATGCCACCGGTGTATTAAATCCCAGCAATGTCACCCATGGTGGAAAGGTTTCAGATGAGCTTCCAGATGAAGACAGACTAGGAAGAAAGAGTGACAAACTACTTCCGAGTATTTAAGTCACTGAAAACCTCATGAATTAGCAGAGAAACACTGTCAGACATAGTGCCAGAAAACAAACCCCTCAGGTTGGAAGGCATTCAAAATGCGACTGGGGAAGAGCTGCCTCCTCAAAGTAGAGTTGACTGTGATGATGTGAATGGAGTAAAGCCCGTGGGAGAAAAGCCCGTGGGTCCTTCATTTGCTGATGGGGCACAACTCAAAATGAAGAGAAACAGCTGTAAACATCCACTGAAAATCAGAATATGAAATGTACGAAGTATGAATCTGGGAAAATTGGAAGTTTTTAAAAATGAAATGGTCCCTCATCTGATTATTCAGTAATGCTTGTTAGTAATCTCATACATGAGCCCTGGATATCCACAGACAAATGTAAAAACCT
>NW_006409471.1:63819-64878 GCF_000296735.1 Chrysochloris asiatica | reverse complement strand
TCCTTCTGATATTCTCTGCTTTCAGCCAAGATCCATCGGAAATCAGCAATGATATCTCTTGTTCCATGGCCTCTTCTGAATCCAGCTTGAACCTCTGGAAGTTCTCTGTCAATGTATGATTGTTTTCTATATATAGGATCATATCATCTGAAAATAGAGAATTTTATTTCCTTTTTGCCAAATCAGATGCCCTTGATTTCTCTATCTTGCCATATAGCTCTGGCTAAGACTTACAGCACCACATGGAATAGGAGTGGTGACAAAGGGCATCCTTGTCTGGTTCCTGTTCGCAGAGTGAAGGCTTTCAGTTTCTCTCCATTGAGAGTAATGTAGACTGTTGATTTTGTATATATGCTCTTGATTATGTTGAAGGATTTCCCTCAATTCCTACTTTGCTTAGTGTTTTTATCAGGAATGGATGTTGGATTTTACCAAATGCCTTTTCTGCATCAATCGATATGATCGTGTGGTTCTTTTCTTTTTATTTATTTATATGGTGGATACCGTTGATTATTTTTCTAATGTTGAGCCATCCTTGCATCCCTGATATGAATCCCACTTAGTCATGATGTATTATTTTTTTGATGTGTTCCTGGATTCTGTTGTTTAAGATTTTGTTGAGAATTTTTGCATCTATGTTCATGAAGGATATTGGTCTGTATTTTTCTTTGTTAGTGATGTTCTTCCCTGGTATTGGTATGAAGGTTATGTTTGCTTCATAAAATGTATTAGGAAGTTTTCCATCCTCCTCTATATTCTGGAATAATTTGAGTAGAATTGGTGACAACTTTTCCTTGGGACCTGGACTACTTTTGGTTGGGAGTTTTTTGATTACCTGATCAATTTCTTCTATCGTTATTTGTCACTTCTAGTCTTCTACTTCACTCTGTGTGAGTTTAGGTAAGTCGTGTTTTTCTAAAAATGTATCCATCTCTTCTAAGTTTTCAAATTTGTTGTAGTACAACTCCTCATAGTATTCTGTTATCCGTTTTATTTCGTTGTGACATCACGCATGTGGTTTCTAACGTGTGCTATTTGTGTCTTCTCTGTCTTTTCTTT
>NW_006409471.1:26673-27345 GCF_000296735.1 Chrysochloris asiatica | reverse complement strand
AAGAATGCACAGAGTCACTGACCCAAAAAGAAATGGTTGATGTTCCACCGTCTCAATAGGTTTGTTGTTGTTATTAGGTGCCATTGAGTCAGTACCGACTCATAACAACCTTATGCACAGCAGAATGAAACACTACCCAATCCTGGGCCAACTTCACTACTGTTGACACGCTTGAGTCTATTGATGCAGCCACTTGGCCAATCCATCTCGTTGGGGATCTTCTTCTTTTTCTCTGACCCTCCACTTTACCAAACATGATATCCTTCTCCCTCCTGACAATATGTCTGAAGTATGAGAGATGAAGTTTGGTCATCTGGACCTCCAAGGAGCACTCTGGCTGCACTTCTTCCAAAATGGATCTATTGGTTCTTTTGGCAGCCCATGGCACTTTCAATATTCTCCTCGAACACCATAATTCAAAAGCATCAACTCTTCTATGGTCTTCCTTATTCACTGTCCAGCTTTTGCATGAATATGAGGTGATTGAAAATACCATAGCTTAAGTTAGGAGCACCTTAGTCCTTAAGCTGACATCTTTGCTCTTCAACACTTTAAAAACGTCTTATGCAGCATGTAGCATATGATACAGAGTCAATGATACTGAAAGAAGAAAACCAACGTGCATTGAAGGCATTGGCAAAGAGCATGGCACCAGGAATAGATGGAATACAA
>NW_006409471.1:21324-25093 GCF_000296735.1 Chrysochloris asiatica | reverse complement strand
CATTGATTTATATATCTTTCATTGTACCAGTACCAAGTTGTTTTGACCACTGTGGCTGTGTAGTAGATATTGAGATCAGGAAGGAGAGGCCTATAATTTTGTTTTTCCTCATAAGTAATTCTTTGCTTATCCTTTGGTTTTGAGTCTATATTTCTATATTTGTCTTTGAGTGTAAGGTGTGTCTTTTGTGGAAAGCACATTGAAGGATTCTGATTTCTTATCCATTATGCTATTATCTCTCATCTGGTTCTCTCTCTTGACTGGTTTTAATCCTTTAATCTTCAGTGTAATTATTGATTCTACCATGTATCTGTTAGTTTGCAATACTGTGGTGGCTTGAGTATTGTTGTGATGCTGGAAGCTATTCAATCTGAATTTTCAATGTCGGCAGGGTTGCCCATGGTAGACAGGCTTCAGTTGAGCTTCTAGACTAAGACAGGGAAGAAGGAGAAGCAGACTACTTCTGAATGTTTAGCCACTGAAAACCTTATGAATAGGAGTGGAACAGTCAGATAACCCCAGAATATTGAATAATAAAATATTAAGAATAGTGCCAGAGGAATCTTGAGCCCCATCCAGAACCTTCTGAGGTGGGACATTCCCATTGGAAAGGACAAGCAGACCAACCTGAAACAGCTAGAGAAACAGAAGATACATTTTCAAAGAAAGATCTGCAGGAAAAACACAAAACAAAAACTGACAGTATGATTGGTGATTACAAGAACAAGCAAGTTATTAGCCTGGAAGCCATCAAGGCAAGCAATCAATCCCCTTCAGGACAAAACCCCTTCCAAGACTGAAAGTCAAAAGGAACACATCAGCAGGCATGCAAGTTTGCTGGTGACCACATTAGTCTACTGATGAGTGTAAGAGGGGGAAAGGCAGCAATGAAGGAATTGGCTGAGTTCAACATTCCATAGACTCGTGTTGCCCTGGAGATGAGAGAGAGAAGAGGAAGGGCATGTTGGCCCAAATTCTGGTGAGCTCTGGGTAATCCTGAGCCCATGGACAAGGATATAGCCTCAGAGGGCTGGAGCTGAGAGTGATGCATCCAGCTGATATGAAGTGAGGGGAGATGCACAAGAACACCCGAACTTGCAGGTAATACCCATTTGACCTATCTTCAATGGCTTGATAATCAGAATTAGACTAGAGGAAGAAAAAAGAAAATACTTTTTTTATAAAGGAAGCAAGGGAAAATTGCTACAATTTGATGAATTTGACCTATGCTCATGGATGTAGCTGCTCAAAATACCAACAGAGAGGGAAGGAGTCTTCATTACAAGTATCAATGGTATCCTTTCTGTATGTATTCAGGGTTGTTAAGGATGGGCAACTCAGGCATTGGCTACCTAAAATGAGGGTGCAATAAAGGCATGAACACTGGCTAACAGGTTTTCAATAGGGAGTTTAGTTTAAGAGTGTGTGGGGGAAGAGTCCCCACTGAATAGTTTTAATCTTGTCTAGATGGATCTGGTGAATGGGTCTGATATAAGATTCCTATCATTCCATAGTGAGTACTTGTTATCATAACTAATTGTGACTATCACAACTGTAAAGGTACAAGTTTTGGAATAAAAACAGGGGAATAGTTAATCTTACAGTCCAGAAACAGAGAGGACCCTAGGACCATCAAGGGAGAGGAGCACAAGCGGAATGCAGGACCCTATCCAGATAAGCAGCAACACCAGAAATGGAGGCAGAGATGAGGACATGGAGAGAGGGAGCAGCTGAGGACTCTAGACTCATGGAAAGAGAGGGACTGAGTGCTGGAGGCCAGAAGGCAGGCTTGAAGAATGTGCCCTTTGATTATTTAAATGATTATATATTCCTGAGTGTTTGGAGGTACATATTCCCACCCCACCCCACCCCCACCAAAAAAAAGAAACTACAAAAGAAACAAAAAACAGAGGGAATGAAAGCAAATACTGTTGAATGATGATGCACAAAATATTGTCAGATATAGAAGATGAACCCCTCAGTCTGGAAGTCACTCAAGACACAACTGGAGAAGTGCTGTCTCCTCAAAATGGAGGTGACTGTGATAACACAAATGGAGTAAAGGTTTTGGTAACTTCATTTACTAATGGGGTGCAACTCAAAATAAGGAGAAATAGCTGTAATCATGCATTAATAATCAAAATATGGACTGTATCAAGCATGAATCTAGGAAAATTGTAAGTTGTCAAAAATAACATGGAACCC
Source organism: Chrysochloris asiatica (assembly GCF_000296735.1). Lineage (NCBI taxonomy): Eukaryota > Metazoa > Chordata > Mammalia > Afrosoricida > Chrysochloridae > Chrysochloris > Chrysochloris asiatica. The sequence goes on along the minus strand of NW_006409471.1, from coordinate 22,888 downwards.
ATAGGTATTAATGGGATGAAATGGACTGGTATTGGGCATTTTTAATCTGAAAATCAGCTGATATGCTATGCTTGCAAGGACAAATTGAAGAGGAATGGAGTCACATTCACCATCAAAAATAACAGTTCAAGACCTATCTTGAAGTATAATGCTATCTGTGATAGGTAATATCCATACACCTATAAGGAAGACCAGTTAATACGACTATTATTCATATTTATTCACCAACCACTAAAACCAGTGATGGTGAAATTAAAGAATTCTACCAATTTCGTTAGTCTGAATTTGATCAATCAGGCAATCAAGATTGTATTGATAATTACTGGTGATTGGAATACAAAGGTTGGAAACAACGAGGAAGGATCAGGAGTTGAAAAATATTTCCTTGGTGATAGGAATTATGCTGGAGATCACATAATAGAATCTTGCAAGAGCAGTGACATGTTCTTTGCAACTATGTTTTGAAACTATACACAAGAATCTTAGCTGATGGTTTATTCAGAAATCAATTTAACTATATCTGAAGAGATGGTAGAGAAGCTCCATATCATTAGTGTTTAAACTACAATAACCCAATTCCAGCATGATAACAAATGACTCAGACCCATCAGGACTGAAGGTTTAAGTCACTCCACCACGTTGATGTGCTTGCCAAGGACAAAGGATATAAAGAATGAATCATGGAAGAAGGTGGTTATAAACGCAAGCTATGATCATGTAGGAGTCCTGGTGTGGCACTGTCGGTTAATGTGCCAGACTGCAAATCCGTTTGAACTGCAAGATAGATGGTTCAAGCTCACCAGCTGCTCCTTGGAAACCCAGTGCAGGGTCGCTATGGGTAGGAAGTGACTCGATGGCACTTGACAACAACAATGATCATGTAAGAAGTTGCAGAAACAATTTCTGTAATTGTTATGCATTTTTATTTTTTGTGTGTGCATCAAATATTTTTGCTTTGTTCATTTGTGAAATAAAAATATGTAAATGGGGGTCAGTGCATTTTTGGTTGCACATGTGTTAGTTGTATCATGTTAGATGCAAGAATGACTTTATAATTGTCTTTACTGGAAGATTATATTTCTGACTTAAGGCTATATGTACAGGTGCCAAGTTGATAAGTGGTGGGCTGTTGATAGGTAAGATTTTGTGCCCACTTGACTGGCCCAGATTATTAGTAGTTTGTCAGTTGGAATGTAATTATCTCCATAATGAGATATAATAGAATGTATTTAACTTCACGATGATACTCATAGCAGTATGTGTATCCAACTAATTTAAAGCACGATTCCTTGGCAGAGTAGCCTGCTTCCATTATCTTATAGACTCAGGCAAAGTTTGCTTGCTTTCTGCTGGGTCTGGATCTTGCATCTGGATAATCCTTTGATCTAAAGTTCTTTGTACTGCTCTATTACCTGCTGATCCTGGGAGTCATCAGGAGCCTGAGTTCTTACCAACCAGACCTGCCTGTTTGCCTGCCTGCCTGCCTGCCTGCCCTGACCTGTCTGCTTGAACTGACTGCCATATAACCTGCCAATTTTGGTTTATCTGACCTAGACTTATGACT
>NW_006409471.1:19278-20581 GCF_000296735.1 Chrysochloris asiatica | reverse complement strand
CAATATTATTGAAAAACTCACTACAAGGGTCTGCTACAATAAAGCATAGTTCGTTAAAAGGAACATTGGAAAGCAACACATGTGAGTTAGAGACAACTGGATTTCTAGGTAACAATGTGGCTTATTTCATGTACATTTGATGGTCTATCATGATGTTTTTATTTTTTTAATTGAAAGGATGGGGTGTTACAAGGACTAGTACAAGGGACAGTTAACCTTTAGGAAGAATAGTTAGAATAACAGGAATCACTTTTCCATTCTTGTTTAACTGGATACTAGGAAAACTTAGATAAAAGCTAAAAAGTTTTCACTTGAATTTTAATCATTTCAGCAAACAACTTGGCCAATACCTGTACATGTAGTGAGCACAAAGTTTCAGGAACTTGAGAAATGATATAAGGGGAAAGGGTGTGTTTTGGAACAGAATTTTGAAGCAACTTGCACAGGACAATATCTTCCGTATCTAAGTGTGTGGTTTAGGTCAATTTACATACAGAACCTTGTAGAGAGGATATTTAACTCCTTTGGCAAATTCTGTTTTTGTTATATGCCATTAAGTCAGTTCTGATGCGTAGTGACACTGTATAGGCTTTCTAAGGAGTAGCTAGTAGGTTTAAACTGCCAACCTTGTGTTTGCAGTCCAGTATTTATCATACAGCCCTTCAAAATGTCAATCAACACAAATGTTTCATTAAAACTTCTTAATTTGAGTCTCCTTCTGTACTAATTTATTGCACATAAAATTTAATTTAGAAAGATCAAAGGTTCTGAAAAGTAGTCACACATTTTTCTTTAGTTAAATTATGCCAAGTAGAAAAAAAAAAACACATGCTGGAGGACTGAAATGCTTATAAATGTAGTGAGTAGGAGTCACTAGGGGTTACTCAGTATTGGGCTTAGATTTGGCAATTTCCATATTCCCAAGATAGCATAAGTGTAGTTTCAAAAGCTTATCAGACAACAGTCAGAGCTATCAATTTCTCAAAACAAGATACTACCCCTAACAAAGAAATGTCATGGGAATTTTGTGACGTGACTTGTTAAGATTTTGATATCCTTTAGCAATGACTGTATGTAACCTAAAACCAAAGGAAGTTATGGTCAGTATTAAAAATGTCCTACAAAACAAATGAGAGAGTGAAATTCAAGAAGCATTTTACCTCGTTGTAGCTCCTTGGCTCTTATGAAGGGATAATGGGAGCTCATGCTGGCGACATATTCCAATTTCTTACTATATTTGACAATGCAGAGATTGACTCACATTCTGGTTCACACATGGATCACCAAGATTTGTTGTAGTGTA
>NW_006409471.1:7763-8475 GCF_000296735.1 Chrysochloris asiatica | reverse complement strand
GGTTCACACATGGATCACCAAGATTTGTTGTAGTGTAACATCAAAATTGTACTCTTCTATAAATAAAAACAAAGAGTTCCATTGAAATGGAAAAAATGTTCATGAAAATGGGAAACATACAGCACCCAGGCAAGAAACTGTAGTGTGACAAATTGTAAGATGAGAGAAGGGTTCTCATCTTGTCAACAGGAGTTGAATTAATTATTTTTAGCAGTTTCATGATTGCCTTTTCCTTCTTTTCATAAGGCTTATGTTATGGATTGATAAGGAGTTAGCAGAAAAATAGTGATGGTATCACAGAGTAGATGGAAACAAAAGTTATAGCATGGTAAATTGGCATTTAACTCAACTTGGTAAAATGTTGAGAGAGAATTGAATGCCCTTTATTTAATGTACTCCATATGTCTGTCAGTTAGACACACTGTGGTAGTTTGCATGTTGCAGTGACTCTGGAAGTTAGGCCACTACTTTCAGCAGGACAACCTATGGTGAACAAATTTAGACAAAGAGTTGACTTTGTTGTTATTGTTAGGTGCCAATGAGTTGGTACTGACTTATAACAACCATATGCACAACAGAATGAAACACTGCCCGATCCTGGGCCAACTTCACAATTATTTGCATGCTTGAGCCCACTGATGCTGCCACTTTGTCACTCCAACTAGCTGAGGGTCTTCGTCTTTTTCTTTGACCCGCCACCTTACCAAACATG
>NW_006409471.1:2098-4291 GCF_000296735.1 Chrysochloris asiatica | reverse complement strand
TTGGGCTGATGATATTGAACTTCTTTATCATTTCTTCTTACTCATATAGACAGTTTGATTCCTGTGTATTCCATCTGATGAGGTCCAGGTGTGTGGTGGTGGTGGAGTTGGTTCCGACTCATAGTAACCCTGTATAGGGTTTCTGAGGCTGTAATTCTTTACAAGGTAGAAAACCTCATCTTTCTCCCATGAAACAACTGGTAGTTTTGAACAGCTTACCTTAAGGTTAGCAGCCTAACTTGTAACCATTACCATACCAGAGCTCCTTTCCAGATATGTAGTCATCTTTTATGTTGTTTAAAGGGTATTTTCAATGAATAAGTTATTGGTTTTACAAAATTCTAACATGTAATTTCTAGTATAATTTCTGTTACCATGGCTATATTTTACAACTACTTCTTTGTTTCAAACTTTTACATTCCAATCAGCAGTTGTTGTGGTAAAGTGCTGTTGCATCGATTCTGACCCATAGCGACCCTGTATAGGGTTTCCGAGGAGCAGCTGGTGAGATTGAACTGCCAACCTTGAAGTTCAAACAGCTTTGCAGTCTGGCTCATTAACCCACAGCTCCACACCAGTACTTATCAATAAATCTTGATTGCATGTTTGGTGAATTTCAGGCTGAAGAAGATGGCAGAATTCTTCAATTTCATCAACACTGGCTTTAGTGATTTGTACCTAATTTTCAATAATAATGGTACTAATCCATCTTCTTATTCATGTATGGATATTATCCTACTACAGACAGCATTATACTTCAAGACAGAGCTTGAAATGTCACTTTTCATGATGAATACAACACCATTGTTATTCAATATGAAGTTCTGGCAGGGTAACTATATGCTTATGGGATTCAAAATGGACAATACCAGCCTATTAAATGAACAAATTCTTGGATATAGTCTGGTGTGACACTGCTGGAAAATGTACTGGACCACAAGATCAGTTTGAATCACAAGGTTGGTGGTTCAAACCCACCAGCTGCTCCTTAGAAACCCTATACAGGGTCACTATGAGTCAGAATTGACTTGATGGCAATCAACAACAACATCATCATCTCAAAGGGAAAAAGAGCCTTTGTATCCTGTGATCCTGGTGTCCTTGCACTACGACACTCCTAAATTCAAGGGAAAAATTACATCACGACATAGGGAAATCTCCAAGAAATGTTGGGCCAAAAGATGCCAAAAGGATACAAAGACTTTTCCTTAGAGCTCACAAATATAGACAGATCTGAATTTGCACTTCTTGCCAACTAAAGTGTGAGAGAATAAATCTCTCTTTTTTTAAAGTCATCCACTTGTGGCATTTCTGTTATAGCAGCACTAGATAAGTAAGACAGTCTCCTTGAGTGTCTTCTGCATTTTCAGTGACCCTCCACTTTACCACTTTAGCTAATATGATGTCCTTCTCTAGGGACAGATTTCCTGATAGCATGTCTAAAGTACCTGAGATGAAGTCTTTCCATAAGCTATGTTTTTTTTCATCTAGCAGTCCATGCTATTAACAAGATCATTCACTAAAATCCATAACCCAAATGCATTGAGTCTTTTATGGTATTCTTTATTCATTATCTAATTTTCAGAGGCATATGAGGCCACTGATAATGCATTGGTTTGTGTCAGGCACATCTTAGTCTTCAAACTGATATGTTTGCTCTCTGGAACCTTAAAGAGGTATTTTAGAGTAGATTCGTCTAATGCAATATATCTTTTGATTTCTTGGCTGCTGCTCCCATTGCTCCCATTTTGACTATGGACCCAAGCAAAATGAAATCATTGATAATTTCAATCTTTTCTCCATTTATCATTATGCTATTTATTGGTACAATTGTGAGGATTTCCCTTTTCTTTATATTGATGTGCAATGCAATCCATACTGAAGGTTGTGGTCTTCAATATTCAACATTATTTATTTCAAGTCTTTTTTTTTTTACTATTTTTATGCTATTATATTGTACAATAGTAGCTGAAGAAATAATTACAAAATCATAGAAACCTTTATTTTTTAAAAAAACATCAAAATGTAAAGCTATTGTTCCCAACATATTCCTCATCTATGTTGTTGATAGGTGCCATTGAGTCGGCACCGACTCACAGCGACCCTATGCACAGCAGAATGAAACAATGTCCGATCCTGGGCCAACCTAACTACTGTTGCCACACTTGAGTCCATAGATGCTGCCACCTGGCC
>NW_006409471.1:0-1243 GCF_000296735.1 Chrysochloris asiatica | reverse complement strand
GGGGGGGTAGGGTAGTCCATCTTTTTCCATAAAGAAAATAAAACACATACACACCCAAAGGGGAGAAGTGATCCAGAAACAAAAGGCGGGACATAGCCTCCCTGCTTACATCTAGGTCCTGGGGATCCCCCATCCAAAGGGTCCCCTCCTCCCCATAATCATGTTGTCTCAGGACCTCTAGAGACCAAGGAGGTCATTGGTTATGCAGGGGCTCAATCCTCCTCCTCTTGTCAAGCAGGGCTGGATGTGCCAGGACTTGGTGGGGGCTGAGAGCGGGGAGACCGATAGACAGAAGAAGAAGTCGTTTCCAAGTTCAAGTGGTTAATGAGGCTGTATTCACAGAAATGCATTATTTCTCCCCATTTTTGTTTAAAATCTACTATATAAGAAAACAGCTAGGGGAAGGACACCTTACCCTCTTTGTGCTAAGGGCTGGGGAAGAAGGCAGTGGAGGGCCCAGAGAAGGATCAGGTTCGCACATTGAGGTGGGCTGCCAAGTGGAGGATTCTCGCCTACCATCTCTAGGTTGTGCTGTTGCAGCTGGGCTACACTGGGTGCTCTCATTCTTCAGCTCCTCTTCCTGTTGTCTCAAGAACTCGATGTCCTTCTGCAGTCATTCTGCTTGCTTTAAGGTCTCCTGCATGTGCTGTTTGGTGTAGGATAGCTTCCGAATAGAGTCACAGGCCTTCAATGAGTCACTATGACTCAAAATCAATTCGATGTTAAAAACAACAGAATAATTCTGCACTCTTTAATGTACACTATGTTAAAATGCCAGTTTTGGCATCCTCAAGAAATTGAAATCATTTTCTTTGTAAATATTCTAGGAGTTTGGGAAACAAAAATTCTGATAAGGCAATATCAGGGACCTAGGGTTGTAGGGAAAAAATACCAGAAAGATGTTTACCTGTGTTTTATTAACTACGCAAAGGTTTTCAGTTGTGTGGATCATGACAAGCTATGGACAACATTACGAAGTATGAGTATTCCTGAACATTTAATTGTGCTAATGAGGAATCTGTACATGAACCAAGAGGCAGTTGTTCAAACAGAACATGGGGACACAGAATGGTTTAAAATTAATAAAGGTGTGTGACAAGGTTGTATTCTTTCCAATACTGATTCAACCTGTATGCTGACCAAATCATCCGAGAAGCTGGGTTCTATGAAGAAAAATGTGGCATCAGGATTGGAGGAAGACTCATTAACAACCTGTGATATGCAGATGATATAATCTTGCTTG
>NW_006409470.1:52306-53938 GCF_000296735.1 Chrysochloris asiatica | reverse complement strand
CAGTGATGCCAGAGATGGAAGCAGAGACGATCACGTGGAGAGATGGAGCATCTGGGGACTTTAGACACAGAGAGGGAGAGGGGCTGTGTGCTGACGACCAGGGGGCAGGATTGTAGGGTATACCCTTGGTTGGTTGATGATGCATGGAGGGGATTGTAACCATGGCAATGAAATGATGATATACAATAGGATGAATGTAAAACTAATGTTCTCCCATGTAAACTATCACATAATTCACAATAAAACATTAAAATAAAATGATTGGAGGCTGCTCACAAACTTAAAATGAATGAATGAATAATAATACCTAAGTAATGCTGCAGTTAAGTGGTGTCCAGTCAGCTCTTACTCGTAGCAATCCTGTGCACAACAGAATGCAACACTGCCTCTCACAATTGTTACATTTGAGCTCATTGTTACAACCACAGTGTCAATTCATCTCATCAGGGATTCTCCTTGTTGTTGCAGACCCTCCACTTCATCTATCCTCCCCAGGGACTGATCCCTCCTGACAACATGTCCAAAATACAAGAGACCAGGTCTCTCCATCCTGATTTCTAAGGAACATTCTGTCTGTACTTCTTCCAAGACCGCCTTGTATGCTCTTTAGGCAGTCCATGAGTAACAGTGATGCACAAACCCAAACGAGACTCAACTAAAGCAAAGAGACAAGTGGATTCCAGCAGACATCCCAGATGCAGATTGTGAACAGATCATCACTGGTGTTTGATTGGCTGGTTGTCGCCGTGGAATTAAAAGGTGAGCACGTTATGTTTTCTCATCATGTTATCAGACAGAAGAAAGTGGCAATGTATGTTGGCAAAGGAGGACATGACCCCAGGATCTCTGGCACTGTAGAATAAGCACTGGACTGCTAATCACAAGGCCATTAATTCAATGGGAGAGCGATGAGGCTGTCTGCTCCCATAAAATGTACAGACTCAGAAATCTTAAAGAACAATTTTACTCTGTGCTGCAGGAACGTGGTGAATCGGACTCAACTTGATGGTCATGGGTTGGGTTTGGTTCTCTGAAAGTCCAGGTCTCCTTAGGCTGCCGCGCCTGGCCTGTTGGTCCAAATTCTTTCACCTGATGAAAAGATTCACCATATCGTCCAACCCGAATCTCTGCTTCTCCCAACATAAAGCATTCATTCCCTCTTTCTGCCTCTCCTCCTAGGTGGCCCCTGCATCTCTGCCGCCACTGGAGTCCCAACCCCAGCAAGCTGGTCTCCTCACCGCCTTGTCTAGACTGAACCTCGGATGTGGGTGGAGCCCCTGCACCCCCTTGCTTGTGGAGGAGGACTGGGCATAAAGTGAAGATTCCACACCCTCCCCTGTTGAACTCTCGCTGCCAATCATGGCCTTGGGAGTCATTCCCACCCACCCTGGGCTGCTAACCCCAGATATGGACATACAGAGCACCCCACCCTGAAGGAGCTGCCCCCCAAAACCTGTGTTCTCCCTTCCATTCTGCCGCCATCCCCAGTGGCTCCCAGTCACCCAACACTCTGGTTTTCAGCTCACTGTCTACCAGCCCAGTAGTCCCCAGACCCCGACCCCCTGCTTTCTGGTCCCCAGTCCCCTGGCTCCTAGCCCACTAGCTCCCAGACCTCCTGATCACTAGCTCCCT
>NW_006409470.1:46424-51706 GCF_000296735.1 Chrysochloris asiatica | reverse complement strand
GGCTTTCTACTCCCGTAAAGATTTACACCCTTGGAAACCCTGTACAGGGTCGCTATGGGTCGGAACTGACTCGACGGCACTTAACAACAACAACATCACCTCAACCCACATCTGCTGTCCCTTCCCCTCCTCCCATTATACAGACTCAAACTCTTCATTCTCTAGGAAGGGACAGGCAGGCTGGCACCTTGTGGTTTTCTAGCCTTTTCCGTGTTCTGCACACCAACCACCCTTAACTGCCCTGAAGCATGACTCTTATATACCCCATAATATAAAAAGACCCTAACCCACAACCTTCATGATGAATCTTGAAGGTCCAGCTGGTCGCCACTCAGACAGCTGCTGTTCTCATCCCTGCTCAGTACATTTCCCTGTTTGTAGACCATCTTTTTCTATATTAAATTAGTGTCTTTTGGACTAACTCCTGGTTACTTTTTCAGTCTCTTGGTGAATTTCACCTTCTAGGTTTGAACCTAAATAGTGACGCTATGTGACAGAGTAGAACAGCCCCATAGGGTTTTCTGCAGGCTGCTGCTATCGATACATAAGCACATTTCACTGCATAACGAAGTCACTCTTCACCCTGGCTCAGCTGTCTGTCTGTGGGAGATGTCACCCATGAAGAAACATTACCCTCAAACAGACCTTTATCAACAACCTCCACATCCAATATGGAGCCAGCGCATAGCTGGGAAAAGGCCCCTGTGGCAGGTAACATAATCAATGGATTGGAATGAAGCCAACCCTCACCATCTAATGGATTCAGACTCATAGAGACAGGGTAGAAGAGTTCCTTATGAGTTTCAAAGATTGTAAATCTTTACGGAAATGGACAGTCTCATCTTTCTCTCCTGGAGTAACTGGTGGGTTTGAACCACCAGCCTTGAGGTCATCAGTCCAACGTCGAATTCACTGGACTGACAGGGCTCCTTGACTGGAGTTTCCAAAATAAACTTTATAAACTTCATCTTGGTGATCTTTTTATTCATCACCCTAAAAAAAAAGACATGGCGGTCAACAAATGCTCAAATTGCTGTTGAACGTTGACACTTGGAATGACTCAGATTCTGCACACTCGGATCTCTCACGGGTCTGTCTCCCGAGTCAAGACCCTTTGCTTGGTGTTGTCAAGTCTATTCTGACTCACAATGATGTCATATGCAATAGAATGAACGAATACCCAGTCCTGTGTCTTCCTCACAAACGTTGTCGTGTTTGGGCCAGTCCATGTCATTGGAGGTGTTCCTCTTTTTTCCTGACCTTCTACTTTACCAAACATGAGGCCCAGATCCCGTGACTAGTCTCTACAGATGACACATCCTCCCTTCTAAGGAACATTCTGGCTCCTTCTTCTTCCACAGCAGATTTGTCCTGCTCTTCAATAGCACCATAATTCAAATGCATCAGTTCTTCCCTGGTCTTCCTCATTCATTGTCCAGCAGTGACATGCATATAAGGGGAATGAAAATACCATAGATCAGATCAGATGCAGCTTAGTCATCAAAGTAACATCTTTGTTCTTTTAACACTTTAACAAAGCAATACATCAACTGGTTTCTTGACTGCTGCATCCATAAAGAGTGATTGTGCATCCAAATAAAATTAAATCCTTGGTAATTTCAATTTTTTCTGCACTTATCATGATGTTGGTTTATTGGTCTAGTTGTGAGGATTTTTATTTTCTTTGTGGTGAGGTGTCAACCATACTGAAGACTGTAGTCTTTGATCTTCATAAGTGAGAGCAAAGACCCAGAAATTTAACAAATAAAACAAGACTATGGCTTAGTTTTCTTTTTTTCTGGCTAGGACCCACCTGGATAGCTTCCACCTTGACATTTCCATACAAGACTCAGATTTCCTGGCAACTGGGGCAATGGTGACAAAGCTGGTCCCAGGACAATCAGGGGCTTTGGCTCTGGAGAAGTTTAGTTTCCTTGGTGTGTAGTCTTCCTCACTGAAGGGAAGAAGCATCACACAAGAAGGGGTTTCACTTACCTCTAGGCAATGTTGCATTTGGTGAAAGGAAGCATCTTAACCACTCACTGTTACAAAACTAGCAACACAATAATCTCTCTTGTAGTCCTAGCCATTAATCTTCCAAAGAAATCAGATGCCTTAATTGCTTTGTCATTTGACTAGGAAAAAAATGCAATGAAACTGAACACCCCCATTGTGTCCCTGTCACAGCAGCTGAAGAGGAACTGCTCTTGTTTTGCTTTTTTTTTTTTTTTTTTTTTTCTTTTCTAGAGGGAAGAAGGGACATCTAAAACTAACCACCAATAGACAAGAATAGAATCTCAATGAATGTAGACGCTGCTGGGATGGCTCGGTGGACCTTGCTACAGATGACTGCTCCCTGACCCATCCACTATCTGCTTTCTTTTAGCTCTGGTAAACAGAGTTCAGTGTTTTCCTTATGGTAAGCCTAGAGCAATGGTTTTTTTTTTCTCTCTCTCATGCCATTGTTTCTTTATATCTATACTTTTAGTAGAACCAGAGTCATCCAGGAAATTTAAGAAATAATGTCATCTTAGGAAACACACACACAACCAAACCAGTGTCGTAGAGTACGCTCTGACTCATGACCACCTCACTCATTGAAACCCCATGATTAGAATGAGAGTTGGTCAATATTTGTTGATAGAATGAAAGGTGGTCAATATTTGTTGTTTTGTGCCATCCGTTAATTTTGACTCCTACCAAGCCTACAAGGAAAAAAATGGAACTGTCCATAGAGTTTTCTAGTGTTCTAGGGAAGAAAAGGCTCCAAATTCAAACATATTTTATAGTCACCCCGTGATTAAGCCTTCAACAGGAAAAAGACAAGACAAAGACAAATTATCCCAGTGAGGTAGACCACCAACACGAGGTCATAATAGTGTTCAAAGCCTTCTGGCCTCGTGGCCAATTACAGAAAGCAGAAAACAAAGGAAATGTTCACAAAATCATTGGTTGGTGGCAGATGCTGGTCAAAGGCAGGGCTACAGAATCAGGGGAGAGAGTCTGTGATTGGGGTGTGTGCACAGTTGAAGTTTGACAAGGATTGGTCACCAGGGCCCTTCAACCACCTGCCCATTCATGACCAGGCAGACCTGGGCACATTCAAGCAAGCTCCCTGTGGGCCAGACTGCCTCACCCAGGTCTCGCCAGGGGAGTTGTTGTCTACTTCCAAACACCCTGCCTCCTTGCTGGTTATTGGTCAGAAAGAACTCAAAGGAAGCCTGAATTTATGTCAAGACTCAACATGGAATTAGAGTCCCCACTGTAAACCGCAGCCTTTGGCACATCAAGTGCAGAATCTAGGTTATTATGCACCGAGCTGTAACCTGTATGGGAGCGGATCTCGTGGTCTCTCTCCTGTGGAACCGCTGAAGGGGTTGGAACTTCAAACCTTTTGTTTGGCATCTTGGTGTTTAACCCTTGTGTCACCAGGGAAAATTGTGTGTGCTTCCTCAATGTTTCCTTAGTAGGAAGAAACAGAGAGCTACGGCTGCCTTGCTGGGGGGCTTCTAGTATCTGCAGCTCTCTTTCAGAGAGGGGCTTGGTAGAGAGGGCTGCAGTGAGAAGATCAAGATAGGGAAAGGGAGAAATCCAAGACCAACAGGGACTCCTGGGAACCCATCAACATGAAACTCTGTGGACCTAAAGCTACGTTGGTGCAGACGTTGCCGTCTACCAGGGCCCCACAGTGTGATGATTTATGTCTGGTTTCTACAGGACTCACTAGTGGAGTTGTGGAGTTGACCTTGCTCATCTGCATGTCTTTCGTAATGTGACTTTTGCTTTAGTGCATGAAATCTGAAGACTTTGTGTGAATGACGACAATAAGGCAGAGCTTATTTCCAACTTGTGCCTTTTCAGATGCCAGTTTTTTCTCTAGTACTTCCTGCACCTCTGAAAACGGAATTGCCGGTGTTAGAACTCCATATATGAGGAGTTTTTGGGGCCACTTTCCCAGCCAGCCCTTGAAGGAACCTAGGTTCCTGCATGGCAGCCATGATTACCTCCTACGTAGGATGTTATGCCCAGAGCCTCAGAGACAGTCTCTAAGCTTTCTTATCTGCAGTAGTCCCTTTACTGCTTTCCAGAAGCCCGCATGCATAAGTGACATCGGTATGGTTGTGCGAGGAGGTTTCTTTGTTCTCTGTGCCCCAGCGCAGTTTCACATGGAGGTAGAACTTTAGAAAGCTCATCATGGCATCATATAAATAATTCCCCTCAATGGATGCTCTATGCTTGCCTGTGTCTTGGTTTTTACTCCTATTTAAGACTTCATAAAGAGTCTGTATAATATTTATCCAACTCACGTCTGTCAGTTTGTTGTGCTGTAGTGGCTTCTGAGTGGTTGTGATTCTGAAAGTGATACCACTGGTATTTTAAACATCAGCAGGGTCACCTATGGTGGACAGGTTTCAGATGAGCTTCCAGATGAAGACAGACTAGGAAGAAGGAGTGATGAACTACTTCTGAATATTTAGTCACTGAAAACCATATGACTAGCAGAGAAACACTTTTGGATATAGTGCCGGAAAATGAGCCCCTCGGGTTGGAAGGCACTGAAAATGTGACTGGGGAAGAGCTGCCTCCTCAAAGTACAGTTGACATTGATGATGCGAATGGAGTAAAGCCCGAGGGAGAAAAGCCCACGGGACCTTCATTTGCTGATGGGGCACAACTCAAAATAAAGAGAAACAGCTGTAAACATCCATTAAAATTCAGAACATGGAATGTACAAAGTATAAATCTAGGAAAATTGGAAATTGTCAAAAATTAAATGGAATGCATAAACATCTATATTTTAGGCATTAGTGAGCTGAAATGGACTTGTATTGGCCATTTTGAATCTGAAACCATATGGTTTACTATGCCGGGAAGACATATTGAAGATGAATGGTGTTGCATTCACTGTCAAAAAGAACAACTCCAGATCAGTCATGAGGTACAACGCTGTCTGTGATAGGATAATATCCATGTGGTGAGAGGGAAGACCAGTACCACTATTATTCAAATTTCTGCACCAACTACTAAAGCCAGTGAGGATGAAATAGAAGAATTCTACCAACTTCTTCAATCTGAAATTGATCACAAACATGCAATCAAGATGTATTAATAATTACCAGTGATTGGAATAAAAGGTTGGGAGCAAAGAGGAAAGACCAGCAGTTGGAAAATATGGCCTTGGTGATAGAAATGATGCTGGAGATCTCATGATAGAATTCTGCAAAATCAATGATTTGTTTATTTCAAATACCTTCTTTAGACAGCATAAGAGATGACTGTAC
>NW_006409470.1:45140-46310 GCF_000296735.1 Chrysochloris asiatica | reverse complement strand
GAAAGAGAAGATGGAAAAGCTCCATATCATCAGTGAAAACAAGGCCAGGGGCAGACTGTTGAACAAACCATCAATTACTCATATGCAAATTCAAACTGAAGCTGAAGAAAATGAAAACAAGTCCACAAGAGCCAAAATATGACCTTGAATATATCCTCCTGAATTTAGATAATCTGAAGAACAGATTTGGTGCATTAAACACTAAAGACTGAAGACCAGAAGAGTTGTGGGATGACATCAAGAACACCATACATGAAGAAAGCAAAAAGGCATTAAGAAGACAAAAAAGAAGGAAAAGATTAAAATGGATGTCAGAAGAGACACGGAAGCGTGCACTCCAGTGTAGAGATACTAAAGCAAATGGAAGAAATGAGGAGGTCCAAGAGTGGAACAGAAAATTTCAAAGGTCAGCTCAAGAAGATAAAGCCAAATATTACAACAAAATGTGCAGAGATATAGAGTCAGAAAACCAAAAAGGAAAAACACATTCAGCATTTCTCAAGCTGGAAGAACTGAAGAAAAAAATTCAAGCCTCGGCTTTCATTATTGAAGGATTCTCTGGGCAAAATATTGAATGATGCAAGAAAGTATCAAAAGAAAGTGAAAGGAATATACAGAGTCACTGTACCAAAAGGAATTGATTGATGTTCAACCATTTCAAGAGGTAGCATATGATCAAGAGCCACTGATACTGAAGGAGGAAGTACAAAGTGCATTGAAGGAATTGGCAAAGAACAAGGCACCAGGAATTGATGGAATAAAATTTTAAATCTTTCAAGAAAGTGAGGCGGCACTGGAGGCACTCACTCATCTTTGCCAACAAATTTGGAAGACGACTATCGGCCCAACTGATTGGACGAGATCCATATTTGTGCCCATTCCAAAGAGAGGTGACCCAACAGAATGCAGAAACCAATGGTCAATATCTTTGATATGCCATGTGAGTAAATTTTTCCTAAAGGTAATACAGAAACAGCTGCAAGCATACGTTGACAAAGAACTTTCAGAGGTTCAAGCCAGATTCAGAAGAGGCCGTGGAATGAGGGGTATCATTGCTGATGTCCGATGGATCATGGCTGAAAGCAGAGAATATCAGAAAGATGTTTACCTATGCTTTATTGACTACACAAAGGCTTTCAATTGTGTGGATCATGACAAGCTATGGACAAC
>NW_006409470.1:43009-43687 GCF_000296735.1 Chrysochloris asiatica | reverse complement strand
AACCGCTGACCTTAAGGTTCGCAGCCCGATTTGTAACCACTACGCTACCAGAGCTCCTTAGTCCAACAAAAATAGCAACATTGAAAAGAATATTCTGGAGTCAGAGCTAAAGGTATTAGGACCTGAAACCCCGATAGAGAGAAACAGCTGGTCACAGGCCAATAGTCCACGAAGATAGCACCTAGAGCTGACTACTGCAGAAGGCACTCCATTTCCAAGAACTCTGCAACCCTTTTCTAAAAATCGCTGAATATTCAACATGCCACTCCTTCTAATCAATATGAAGTAGCCCACTCTTGGAGGAAGAGACCCCATACCTTTATAAGCCAGTGCACCCCAACCTCAAAGAAGGGTCTACTCCACTCGCAGAGACAGACCCACTTCTCTGTCCGATGTTTACTTTCGCTTTGCAATAAAGAGCTTCTAAACGAATGCTTATTGTTTGTGTGGGACTAAGAAGCGATGACTGGGTGGGACTAATTCTTTCGATCCTCACCCCCAAGAGTGAGAAGAACCAGGGGAAAATGTAACAAGCCTTTACAGGGTTGCTGTGAATCAGAACCAACTCGACGGCACTTAACTGCAACAACATAGTATTTATGGAGTCCTGGTGTGGTGCTGTAGGTAAGCACAAAACCACTAACAACAACAACATAGTATTTATGGAGTCCTGGTGTG
>NW_006409470.1:9233-10465 GCF_000296735.1 Chrysochloris asiatica | reverse complement strand
CAAGCCACCACAGTGTGACAAACTTACAGATGATTGGGGCCATCAGAAAATGAAGGTCCCAAAAACTTAGTCTATCCACATCATCACGGCCAACTCTACTTTGAGGAGGTAGCTCTCCCCCAGTTGTATTTTGAGTGCCTTCCAATTTAATGGGCTCATCTTTTAGCACTATATATGACAATGTTCTGTTGCTATTCATGTCTTTATCTTGTGGTACTAGATCTAACAATGTTCTGCTGTGTTCATGTCTTTATCTTGTGGTACTAGATCTAACAATGTTCTGCTGTGTTCATGTCTTTATCTTGTGGTACTAGATCGGACAATGTTCTGTGCTGTTCATGTCTTTATCTTGTGGTACTAGATCTGACAATGTTCTGCTGCTGTTCAGTGTCTAAACATTCAGAAAAAGTCTGTTTCTCCTTCTTCTTAGTCCATCTTAATCTAAAAATTCCACTGAAACATGTGCACCATGGATTGCCCTGCTGGTATTCAAAATACCAGTGGTTTAACGTCCAGCATCACAGCAACACAGAGTCACCACAGGATGGCAAACTGACAGATGAGCGGCGAACCGTGTTAGTAAAACAAAGAAAACACGATCATCTCAGTTGATTCGGAAAAAGCATTTGATAAAATCCAAACTGATTCTTGATAAGAGCATTCAGCAGTTAGAAAATAAAAGGGAAATTCTTCTATCTGATTGAAGGCATTTATTAAAAAACAACAGTCAACTTTGTAGTCAATGTAGGAAGATTGACAGTTTTCCCATTATAGGGAACAAGACAAGGATACCCACTTTCACAAACTGCTATTCAGTATTGCACTGAAAGTCCTAGCCAGAGCAGTAAGTTAAAAAGAAACAAGAGGCATCCAAATTGGGAAATAAGAGGTACAATTTTTCCTTCTTAACAGAGGATATGATACTATATGTTGAATACCTCAAAGACACCACAAGAAATATTGTAGTTCAAACAGAGGAATTCAGCAAAGTTGTAGGATTCATGGTCAGTGCACAAAATTAATTAGAATTCTATACACCAACAATGAGACAGCTGAACAGGAAATTAAGAAGACAATTCCATTTACAATAGAAAAATAAAATACTTAGGAATAAATTTAACCAGGAATATTAAAAACTTATGTAATAAGAATTATAAAAACTTGAAAGAGTTCAAGAAGACCTAAAGAAATGGAAAGAATATTTCATGTTCATGAATTGGAAGACTTAACAT
>NW_006409470.1:6025-7423 GCF_000296735.1 Chrysochloris asiatica | reverse complement strand
AGTGGCCCTGTACTATGAGCTACTGGTGGCCTTGAACCACCTACCTTATGATTATCAGTCCAGCGTGTATATTGCAGCACCACACCAGGGTTCATAGAACTACCTACCAGATGACCCAACAACCCCACTCTTAGGTAGTTAACCAAGAGACTTGAAAACAGTGAAGTAAACAGACTTCTGTACAGTGTTCATCGCAGCCCTGTCTTGTTGTTAAAGTACCATCAAGTCAGTTCTGACTCATAGCAATCCTGTACAGGGTTTCCGAGGAGCGACTGGTGAGCTTGAACTACCAGCCTTGCCGTTCAAACCGACCTTGCAGTCCAGTGTATTAACCCACAGGGCCACACCAGGGCTCCACAACAATGTGTACAACATACAAAATATGGAAACAACCTTAATATCCATCCACGGATGAATGGGTAAACAAAATATGGTGTATACAGAAATGGAACATTACTCAGACTTAAAGTAAAACAAAATCTTTTTTTGTTGTTGTTTTCCCTCTTTCCATTAACAAGAAGTCTTGTGAAACTTTATTGAATCTCAAAGGAGAAGACAAGAAGCAAAATTCACAGTTAAACACAAATAATGCAGCAGTGTGATTACAGATGTGGATGACCGGACCTGAGGTGGGCAGGCTGCCGAGAGCTGTGTATCTGGATTCGCATCTCTGCAGTGTTCTCCAGTCTTTGTTTCCCTTCCAGAATCTACTAAACCTAACTAGAATGCAAATGAGGAGTATTTACAGAAAAAGTATACTATTCTTAAAGTGCCAGAGAACATAAAACATCTTTTCCAGTTAATAGAGGCTTGAGTAGATATATGGGTCACTGATTTCCCAAATAAGCTTACCTTTAAGTAAACTTTTCAAAGGATAGCCTGCAGGAAAACACCTTTAAAGTAATGGGCTTAGTTAATAACTTGCTTTTAGCATAGCAGCACAAACTGGTTCCTAGTTGTTCTGCAGTAAATTTTAAAAGGGTTTCAGAAATTCCCTGAAACAACCCAATTATATTTGATCTGTATGTTGTTGTTAAGCGCTGTTGAGAGAGTTCTGACCCATAGCGACCCTGTATAGCATTTCTGAGGAGTGGCTGATGAGCTTGAACCACCAACTTCTCAGTCCAGTGCATTAACCCACAGCACCACACCAAGACTCCAAATTAGAGACCCTAATTTAGAGACCCCGAATGTATAGCATCCCAAATTTATTATACATGCTCAATGCATAGCTACAGAACCTATAGTAACACAACTTTATGCATTCTAATCATGTTAATAAATCAGATATTGCTTACCGGCACTATGGGATAAGCACCTGACCTCAAGGTCAGTTTGAGTTACAAGGTCAGTGATTCAAACTCACCAACCACTTCTCAGAAACCCTATACAGGATCA
>NW_006409470.1:2853-4355 GCF_000296735.1 Chrysochloris asiatica | reverse complement strand
GGACGCCTGACAGAACCATGGAGATAAAGGTGTGGACATTCTATTCTTTTGGTATCTGTTCATTGGTCCCTTGCTGTCTGTGCACCTCCATTCTGGTGACCAGAGGAGGTACCTGAGCAGAAAGGTGTTTACCTGTGCTTTATTGACTATGCAAAGACTTTCGACTGTGTGAATCATGACAAGTTACGGCCAACATTGCGGACAATGAATATTCCAGAGCACTTAATTGTGCTTATGAGGAACCTGTGCATAGACCAAGAGGCAGTTGTTAAAACAGAACAAGGGAACACCGAATGGTTTAAAATTAGGAAAGGTGTGTGCCAGGGCTGTATTCTTTCACCATACTGATGTCAGCAGTGATATTCCTCATTTCGCATTCTCTTCTGAATCCAGCTTGAAACTCTGGAAGTGCTGCATCTGTTTGTTGAAAGATTTCAATATGTATTCCATTAATTCCTGGTGCCTTGTTCTTTGCCAATGCCTTCAATGCACCTTGGACTTCTTCCTTCAATGTCATTGACTGTTGATCATATGCTACTTCGTGAAATGGTTGGACATCTGTTCCACAGTCTACCCTTGTTTTGGCTGGTGATATGGAGCTTTTTTACCATGTCTTTCTACAGGTGTAGTCAATTTATTTCTGTGTATTCCATCTGGTGAGGTCCATGTGTATAGTTGTCTTTTAAGTTGTTTTAAAAAGGTGTTGGCTATGAAGAAGTCATTGGTTTTGCAAAATTCTACCATGGGATCTCTAACATCATTTCTGTCATCAAAGCCATGTTTCCAACATCTGATCCTTCCTCTTTGTTTCTAACTGTTGCATTCCAATTGCCAGGATTATCAATACATCTTGATTGCATTTTGTACTAATTTCAGACTGAAGAAGTTGGTAGGATTCTTCAATTTCATCATCACTGGCTTTAATTGTTGGTCTATAAGTTTGAATAATGTTGGTATTAACTGGTCTTCCCTGCAGGCACATGGATATTATCCTATCACAGATTTGTACTTTAAGACAAATCTTGATATGGTAGTTTTGATAATTAATGCAATGCCATTCCTCTTCAATTTGACATTCCCAGCATAGTAAACCATGTGACTGCCATATTCAAAATGGCCAATACCAGTTCATTTCAGTTCACTAATGCTTAAGGATTATATGGGTTATATGAAGAAAAGCATGGCATCAGGTTTGGATGAAGACTCATTAACAACCTGTGATATGCAGATGATACAACCTTGTTTGCTGAAAGTGAAGAGGACTTAAAATACTTTTGATGAAGATCAAAGCACAGCCTTTGGTATGGATTGCATCTCAATGTCAAGAAAACAAAATTTCTCACCACTGGACCAATAAACAACATTCTTATCAACAGAGAAAAGACTGAAGTTGTCAAAGACTTCATTCTTGGACCCACCATCAACACTCATGGAAGCAGCAGTCAAGAAATCAAACAACATATTGCATTAGGCAAATCTGTTGCACAAGAACTTTTTTAAGT
>NW_006409470.1:0-2168 GCF_000296735.1 Chrysochloris asiatica | reverse complement strand
TTTCCAATTTTTCTAGATCTATGCTTTGTACATTCCATGTTCCAAATATTAGTGGATGTTTACAGCTGTTTCTCTGCATTTTGAGTTGGGTCACATCAGTAAATGAATGTCCCAAAGGCTTTACCCCATTACCATCATCATGGTCAACTCTACTTTGAGGAGGCAGCTCTTCCCCAGTCATACTTTGAGTGTCTTCCAACCTGAGGTACTATATCTGACAGTATTCTGGTGCTCTTCATCATGTTTCAATATTCAATATTCTGGCACTATCTGACATTGTTCCACTGCTATTCATAAGGTTTTCAGTGACTAAATATTTGGAAGTAGTCTGTCGCTCCTTCTTCCTATTCTGTCTTAGTGTAGAAGCTCAGCTGAAACTTCCACTGTGGGTGACCCTGCTCGTATTTAAAATACCTGTTACATAGCTTCCAGAATCACAGCAACATGCAAGCCACCACAGTATGACAAACTGACAGACGAGTGGTGGAGAATGGTTATGAGGGTGCATTCGCAGTGAGGCAATAATCTCACTGTGTATGTACAAAGCAGATACCCATACAGTCCATTTCCAGTATTGTTGATGGTATTACAATTTTATGGGGAGGTGATTAGGGAAGAAAAGCTCTAAAAGGGCTTCATGGGGGTAGGATCAGAAAAAGGTTGGTAAACACTGAATCATAGTAAAAATCTCAGCCATAAGCATTTCCCTTCATCATTGTGTTCTATTAAAATGATCTGTATATTTTGCATTTGTCATTTCCTTATGGGCAATATAAGTATCTCTTGGGCAAGAATCTCAGAGTAATTAAGACATTCAATGTAAGAGGAGACTCATCCTTGGAAACTGGCATCAAAATAAAGAATCAGCTAACACATACTCAACCACAACTGGACTCCTGGGGTTACGCTGTAAGATTAGATTGTGAACCACAAGGTCGGTAGTTCAAACCCACCAGATGCTCCTGGGAAATCCCATACGGGGTCGCTATGGGTCCAAACAAACTCGACAGCACTTAACAGCAACAACAACAACTAGTTGCTAGCTCATAGTTCTGGTGTGGCTCTGCAGGATAACGCATTGAACCACAAGGGCGGTTTGAACTTTAACGTCAGCGGTTCAAACTCACGTCACTCCTCGGAAACCCTGTACAGGTTCACTACGAGTCCAAACTGACTTCACAGTGCTTAATAACACCAACAGCAATCACAATAAATGGCCTTAATATCTATAAAGAATTACACATTGAAGTCATAGGTTGGCGCTGGTACGGTTGAGTTTCAAAATTACCACTCAAGTTTCAAAATAACCATATGCAGTCTTTTTTTAAGAAAAATTTCCCCTTCTTTGCAGTATACTGCCACAGGTAAATTACCCATTTACTATGTTGTTGTTGTTGTTAAATGCCATCAAGTCAGTTCCAACTCATAGGGTTTCCAAGGAGTGGCTGGTAAGTTTGAACTGCTGACCTCATGATTCAAACTGACCTTGAGATCGAGTGCTCACCCGACAGCGGCACACCAGGACTCCAGTAAAAACTCTATGATCAGACAAAGATCATAATGCACTGCTGAGGACTAGATATGTCAGTATTGTTGTTGTCACTGTTAGGTGCCATAGAGTCGGTACTGACTGATAGCAGCCTTATTATACACAACACAATGAAACACTGCCCGGTCCTGCGCCATCCTCACAATCTTTGCTCTGCTTGTGCCCATTGCTGCTGCCACTGTGCCAATCCATCTTATTGGAGGTGTCATACCACAGGGATGGTGGATTGGGTACACATGCAGTGAGGAGCTCCGTCAGCAACAACATGGAATACTGGGCCGAGAAGGCTCAGGGGATGGTACTGGAACTCTGAAATAAATATAAAGGTATGTTTGGAGGATTGGAGAGCTTACAGCTGGGGGAATTTGTAGGAGAATCCAGAAATCCATTGTTTCCTAGTTCAAGACGTTCAGCTGTTCCTGGAGCCGCCAACTTGGGAGAGAACATCTTGATTGTATCAGTATTGATTGTATCAGGAGAGACCATCTTGATTGTATCAGGATTGATATAGAAATTTAAAGTGACAGTTTTGACATAAAAATTGCCCAAAGCAATTTACACATATAATACAATACCAATCCAGATTCCAACGACATTCTTCAAAGAGATGGAAAAAGCA
>NW_006409469.1:51369-54245 GCF_000296735.1 Chrysochloris asiatica | reverse complement strand
TTTGATCTTTTCCTTCTTTCTTGTCTTCTTAATGACTTTTTGCTTTCTTCATGTATGCTGTTCTTGACGTCATCCCACAACTCTTCTGGTCTTTGATATTTAGTGTTTAACGTGTCAAATGTGTTCTTCAGATGATCTCTAAATTCAGGTGAGATATATTCAAGGTCATATTTTGGCTTTGTTGGACTTGTTTTCATTTTATTCAGCTTCAGTCTGAATTTTCATATGAGCAATTGATGGTCTGTTCCACAATCTACAACTCGCCTTGTTTTGACTGATGATATGAAGCTTTTTCACCATTTCTTTCCATAGATGTAGTCAATTTGATTTCTGTGTAGTACATCTGGTTAGTTAACTAAATGTTTGACTGAATATATCAGGCTACTTTTTAAGCTGTCATTTTGTATGGTCCATAAATGATCTTATATATTTTAGTAGAAAAAAAGGTTCCCAAACCATGCACTAGATGAACTAAAAAATAGCTGTGCATCTAAACCTTCTTTAGTATAAAAATAAATCATATGAAACATAGATATATCCCAAACACAAATGAAAATGTCATGCTTTATGAGACTGTATATACCCACAGAAGAGGTACCATCAATGGTGAGCTGTAATAACTGTGTCATAGCAAATTTCAACCTTGTCCCAGTGGTAACATAGCAAGAATTTAAAGGAGAAGCAAATCTATGCCCAAGAGTAGTAGCTTGGAGTAGAAGTTATATGAAAGCTGAATGTTTCCTCTAGGAAATAGTAATGCTCTGGTTTGCTAGGGCATTCCATTCTATGCTCGTCCTGGTTTAGGGTTAATAACTTGCCCTTTCACTCTTAAAACATTTTTCTTCTCTAGTAATGAAGTGAATTAACATCAATTTTATAACACTAATATTTGGAATAAGCTTACTCTATATACCTGCTAACTGTGATCACTGTATCATGTATATTCAAACAGATTCACTTTCTATGATGTCAACAATGACCATTTTGGCAAGGCCCCTATCTAGCATTAATAGTCATGACAAGATGACTATTCTGGGACTGACATGAGAAGCCATGACTATTCTGGGACTGACATGAGAAGCCAGTCCCAGAATACACAGCCCCTGATGTGTATCACTTTGGCTTCCTGTTCCCATTCAAACTAGTATTAATGAATGTAATTTTCGCTTGGAAATCAATGCATAAGATGCCTCAAACATACAAGGTACTCATTTCTAATAAATTTATCACATTGAATATTTAGGTAGGATTTAAAAATATCTCAGAGCTAGGAAATAGATATTACTTAGGATTCGTATTTTTGTGTGATAATTGCAAAATAAGTTAATATGAGAGAATTACTGTAATACAAGTTTTACAATCTTTGATACTTTCTTGATTATTTAAAATCTACAATAAGCACTGAACGTCTAACTACAAGGTCTATGGTTCAAGCCCCCAGCCACTCCTCAGGTGAAAGATGAGGTTTTCTGCTTCCACAAAGATTTAAAGCCTCGGAAACCCTATACAGGGTCACTAGGAGTCGGAATTAACTCGACAGCACTTAACAATAACAGCATTCTAAAAACTAAGTGAGATTTTTTTGGATTGTACAAAAGCTAAAAGAGTCTCACTATTTTAAATAAGTGAGATTTTTAGACTGTACAATATCAGTCCTATTGTGGTTCTATAAGGTAAAGCACTGAACTGTAAGGTCAGTTTGAACTGTAAGGTCAGCAGTTTAAGCCCACCAGCCACTCCTCTGAAACTCTATACAGGGTTGCTGCGAGTGTGAACTAACTTCATGGCACTTAGCAATCATATCAATAGAAATAATTATACAATACAAATCTCACATGTCCTCAGGTTTTTAGTTAGAGCTGTTTTTTTATAGGCACTGTTTCATACACGTTTAAAGGAATACTTAATAATGCATATTTTGTAAAACAAACCAACAAAAAACAAAACAGTGTCAGTACCAAGTGTTTGGATGATTAACTACCCGATGATATTTCTTTCATCCAAGCTGGTTTATAAAGGACAGCTAAAGTGACAATAAAAGAAATGTACCAATTTATTCACTACTTATAAAGTGTGGAACATTAGTGAAAAAAGTATAAAATATTGGAATGCAGCACAGAGCAATTCCATTACCCATTGCAGTTTTGGATCATATACCATATATAAAGAGTAATTACTTCATTGGTTGGAGACCATGGTAGAGGAAAATAGAATTTGATGAAAGAGATTTTAAAATAAAAATTTCATCTCAAAGCATTTGCTTTCTAAAACTTTGCTGACATTGTACACAACCTTATTTTGTCATTCATTCTCTTGGCAAGGGACTGGGACAGAGAAAAAAACAAACATACAGAAAATTAATAGTGTGCAAGATTTTTAAAACTCTTTAGTCAATAATCTTATATCCGCTTTTAGATTTTAAAGTATCTACTAAAAATTATACATTGTTTTTATTGTTGTTGTTAAGTGCCATCGAGTTGGTGCTGACCCATAGCGACCCTGTATAGGATTTCCAAGGAACCTGAACCACTGAATTTGTGATTCAAACCAACTTTGCGATCCAACACATTAACTCACAGCACCATCTCAGGACTCCAGAAGTGTACATACAGTTGCCTTAAAGGGTACAAGCTATTCATAATGGTCCTATATTTATATCTTCACACTGCATTATTAATATTAAATCTGATGGTTTTAAAAAACACATTAAGAAAAAGGATACCTGAGCCACAGTAAAACCATGCTAATGAGTACCAATTCATTTATTTCCTTTTCATGTTGTTCTTGTTATATGTCTTTGAGTATATTCTGACTCATACTGAACCTGTATAGGGTTTCTGAGGAGTGGCTAGTGAGCTTGAGCCACCAACTTGTGA
>NW_006409469.1:49676-51269 GCF_000296735.1 Chrysochloris asiatica | reverse complement strand
ATCCAACACATTAACTCACAGCACCATCTCAGGACTCCAGAAGTGTACATACAGTTGCCTTAAAGGGTACAAGCTATTCATAATGGTCCTATATTTATATCTTCACACTGCATTATTAATATTAAATCTGATGGTTTTAAAAAACACATTAAGAAAAAGGATACCTGAGCCACAGTAAAACCATGCTAATGAGTACCAATTCATTTATTTCCTTTTCATGTTGTTCTTGTTATATGTCTTTGAGTATATTCTGACTCATACTGAACCTGTATAGGGTTTCTGAGGAGTGGCTAGTGAGCTTGAGCCACCAACTTGTGACTGAAACCAACCTTGCAGTCCAATGCATTAACCTGCAGCACCACACCAGAACTCCTTCCTTTTCATAGTGAAGGAGATCGAAGGGGGAATGTAGCACATAAACATCAATGTCCTAGGTATTAGTGGGCTGAAGTGAACTGGGATTGGCCATTTTGATTCTGACAATCACGTGGTTTACTATGCCGGGAATAACAAATTGAGGAGGAATGGCATCACATTCATCATCAAAGAACATTTCAAGATCTATCTTGAGGAGGTGGGGCTTGATGGCAGATAGAGTAGAGGTGCAGTGAAGACCTCTGTCAGCAATACCACAGAATATCAGCCTAAGTGGGTTCAGGGCTGAGCTCCAAAATGTTGAACCACATATATAGAAGTATTTTTAAAGTTTGAAGGCTTATAGCAAGAGGAATTTGTAGCGAAAGTAAGAAATCAAATACTCTAAAATCTGCCGGGCTCGGCAGCCTGGAGCCGACTACTTGGGCAAGACAAAACAGCAAGACCAAGCAGGAGAACAAGCAGACCAGACAAGGAATAACAGCAAAGTGGACAATATACTTTGTTTGGTTTGTTTGTTCTGATTTGGGGCGTGGGTTATCTGTTCATTGGCTCCCCAGTGTTTATGCACCTCCATTTTGGTGACTAGAAGGGGTGGCTGAGTGAGTGGACATCCCCACCCCCACCACTGGTGGGTCCTTCTGCCACACATGTGCAAAGACACTCTCAGCATCTAAAGAGATAGGCAGCTCAACAGCCAACCCTGAACTGTTTATTAATAGAGAAAAGGGTAGAACAAGGGGTGTGGAGACGGAGAGAGAGTTTAAAAACAAAACAGACCGAAAATTAAATCCTGAGGTACAGCATACGAACCAACAGTGGCATCTTGAAATTTATCATGAGGCCTTGAAGACAAGACGCTGAAAGAAGATATTAAAATCATACTCATATTAGGCTACAGATTTATTTTTTCTCTCTTTTCCCTCCTCTCCCTTTTCTGAGATTATACACTACAATATCCAATCTAGTTTGGGGTTTTGGTTTTCTTTTCTTATTTTTTGCTGTTGCTGTTTTGCTGTTTTATGCTCCCTCTTTTACCTTTGGGGAACTCTTTCTTTCTCTATATTACCCAAGAAGAGACAGCAATTGCTGCCATATAGATATGCTACAACCACACCCTATAAAACCCCACAATCCGGGAAAGAACCAATACCAATTGCCATACACCAGGGAGGCAAACAACACCTGCAAAAGTTACTCTGAGTTAAGCAATAAGAA
>NW_006409469.1:13764-15527 GCF_000296735.1 Chrysochloris asiatica | reverse complement strand
TCCTATCCAGGAGCATGGTACATTCTTCCATCTTTGTAAGTCTCTTTTGGTTTGTTGCAGTATTTGTTTTAGAATTAAAAAACCCAAACCTGCTGCCATCAAATTGATTCTGGCACAGAGCAGCCCTATAAGACAGAGGAGAACAGCTCCTTAGGATTTCTGAGACTATATTTAAAAGTACAGAACAATTCTATAGTAAACTCTTTTATTTAGGACCAAAGAAAATTTTTGCATTTTGATTTTAATATCAAAATGTTTCTAATGCTGAAAGTTGTCGACTTATGCATTAAGTCTTACTTAGCCAGTTTTTCATAACAGCCTATTCACTTTTTTAATCTGCCTATTCATTTTTCAAATTTTGTACTCATCTCACATTAAAATAGAAAAAGAGAAAGTATAAGGCAGTTGTTGCTCCGGAAATGCAAAAACCCCCATAATACTTCCTGGGAAAGCCTCAGGTATTACTAATTGACGCCTGTTAAAATTCCAGGAATTTAAAAGTGTGTGCATGTGGATGTGTGTACACTTGCATTCACTGATTTGAATAGAGTATTCAAACCAAAATTCAAAAAGGTACTCTAAACTTAAAAATATATATTCTATTGCATGCACAAGCAGTGCTTTTGTGAGGAAACTAAGGGTTTTTATTTATATGATGGTGCTTTGTGTCTCTAAATGGCACAGAAAAATTATAGGACTCCATTTTGTAAAAAAATAATAAAATGACCCTACTGTTTTGCTGTAGTTAATCAATAGTGTAATTATTGTTGTTGTTGTTGTTGTTTAGTGCCGTCAAGTTGATTCTGATCCATAGTGACCCTGTATAGGGTTTCCAAGGAGCAGATATATTCAGTTGAAATTTGTTTCTTTCTGGTAAACAGGTACAGACTACATAGTAGCTATATAAAAGTTTTTGGTTTGCTCTAAAGATGAAATCACAATGTAATTTTTCCCTGTTGTATATTCTTGACAATTCCTTCAAAAAAAGAAAAGGAGAGGCCAACCTGAGAAACAATACATGAGCATGGAAACCATTTCTTTTGTTCCAAGGGAATAATGCACTCTCATTTGATAAGCTTTAGAGACCTGAGTGTTTGCTGCTACTACTGAGGCAAGATAATATTGGCTCAGCTACAATTAACATAAGTCAATTTGAGGCATTTTATTTTGTCAGAGTTCAATGATAACATGCTTGGAGAAAATACAAAATGCATAGGGAAAGAAGTACATCTAGGCTCAACCAAGCATAGCTGGCCTCAAGCACACAGTTGTTTTTAGCTTTACCAAAGTGTCACACCTGAAACAACAGTAAAGTGTTATTTCAGAAACATCTTTCCCACAGAAAAGAGTTGTAGGGAAGGAAATAATAATATTTATCTCAAGTTCAGAGATCTTCTTTTAAGCTATTCAGAGAACTGGAAATCATTTAACTAAATTCTACATTTAGGAGAATGGTCCACAAAACATGCTTTCTTTTATAAAGCAGAATAGTGATTTAAAGATAAAATTTGTGTCTAACTTGTAATGGTGGTGGTGATAGTGTGCTGTGAAATTGGTTCCAATGTATACGGTTTCCAAGTCTGTACATCTTTATGGGAACAGAAAGGCTCATCTTTCTCGCGAGGAACAGCTAGTAGTTTCGAACTACTGATCTTGAGGTTAGCCGCCCGACTTGTAATCATTATACTACCTGAGCTTCTTTTTAACTTGTAATAATGGCAGTGTAATTGCACATGTTTCTCTATGCCAAGAACTTTGGAGAA
>NW_006409469.1:6821-12685 GCF_000296735.1 Chrysochloris asiatica | reverse complement strand
AGATAACTGTTGTTGCATGGAGGAGATTGCAATCATTGAGATGAAACAAAGTGTATGATTTGTTGAATGTAAAAACTGATGATCTTCTCCATAAAATTTTTTTTTTTTTAATTTTTGAAGAGTGGGCTATTGTTGTTAGGTGTTGTCCAGTCAGCTGTGACTCATATTGACTCTATACAGAACAAAACACTACCTGGTCCTGTGCCATTCTCACATGTATTGTTACACTTGAGTCCATTGCTGCTGGTACTATGCCAATTCATGTAATCGGGGCTATTTCCTCTATTTCACTGATCCTTTGCTTTACCAAGCATAATGCCCAAAGTATGAGACAGGGTCTTACAATCCTGGATTCTAAGGAGCATTCTGGCTGTGCTTATTTCAACACAAATTTGTTCTTCTGGCAGTTCATGGTATTTTTAATATTCTTCTCCAACACTATGGTGTTATGATTCAAATGCATCAATTATTTTAGTCTTCCTTACTCATTGTCCAACTTTCATATGCATATAAGGCTGTTGAAAATACCATGGCTTGGGTCAGGCATGCCTTAGTTCTCAAACTGATATCTTTGCTCTTTATCATTTTTAAGAGGTCTTGTGCAGCAGATTTACCTAATGCAATAGGTTGTTTGAATTCTTGTCTGCTGCTTCCATGAGTGTTGATTGTGGATCCAAACAAAATGAAGTCTTTAACAACTTGAATCTTTTCTCCATTTATCTTGATATTATTTATTGGTTCAGTTGTGAGGATTTTCCTTGTCTTTATATTGAGGTGCAATCCATACTGAAGGCTGTGGTCTTTGCTCTTCATCAGTAAGTATTTTAAGTTCTCTTTGCTTCCAGCAAGCAAGATTGTACCATCTGCATATCACAGGTTGTTAATAAATCTTCCTCCAATCCTGTTACTACACTCATCTTCATATAATTCAGCTTCTTGGATTATTTGCTCATCATGCAGAGTTAATTAGTTACAGTGAAAAAATGCAATCCTGGCACACACACCTTTCTTGATTTTAAACCATTCAGTATCCCCTGGTTCTATTTGAATGATGGCCTTTTGGTCTATGTACAGGTTCCTCATTGAGTTCAAATAAGTGTTTTAAAATGCCCATTCTTCACAATGTTATCCATAGCTTGTCATAATCCACACAGTCAAAAACCTTGGCATAGTCAAGACGGCAAAAGTAAACATCTTTCTGGTATTCTCAGCTTCCAGCCAAGATCAATCTGGATTAGCAATTGCAAAAACATGTGGCAAACCAGTCCTCTAGCTCAACTGGGCTCAACAGTTCATTGCAGTGGCCTCACAGAACTCAGCCACCATATTCAAACTTACGGGGTTTGTTAGGGAATTCAACAGGTTACAATTCAGGGTCAGACATGCTCAGGGCAGTTGTTTCAGTTGGCTGCTGATAAATGCTCAGGGGACATACCACTCCACCATAAGCCTCAACCTGAAGGCACTCAGCTCTAGCTCTAGGGACAGAAAATCTAGCTCCTCAGTTCAGTGCCTGGGGACATTCCAGTCTACAAGCAAGCTTCCTGCCCAAAGTCATTCAGCTTTACTTGCTCTGTGGGCTGGGAAACCCAATACTCTGTCTCATGGTCTGATTCTTGGTTCTGCTGTACTACTCTTCTGCCACTTTTCGAGTGTCACAGCTTTCTGTCACTGGGTCAAGTAGGTTCAATTTGCAGCGATCTCATAGTCCATAGGAGTCCTGGTGTGGCTCTGTGGGTTAATGCTCCAGACTGCAAAGTCATTTGAACTGCAAGGTCGGTAGTTCAAGCTCACCAGCAGCTCCTTGGAAACCCTGTATAGGGTCTCTATGGGTCGGAACCAACTCGAAGGCACTTAACAACAACAACATGCTCCTCTCCTGACTCTTCTTTGATGGTCTCCCTTCCTGAGTCTGAGATGGCTCCTTTTAAACCCATTCTAGAATTTCAGGTTTTTACAATTTAAATTAATTCCGTTAACATGCATAGCTGAATCATGTCATCCTATTAGTATCTTCTCCCACCTTCTCTTACCCAGACCCAGCAGGGCAGAATCATTGTTTGGTGGGGTTACAGACTATGGCTAAAAGAGAAGCTAGTTACATCACTATACCACATCCTCTTCTGAATCAGTTTGAATTTCTAGCAGTTCCCTGTCGATGTATTGCTGCAACTGTTTTGAATTATCACCAGCAAAATTTTACTTGCTCCGATATACCAGCAAAGCATAGATCAAGCAACAATAATAAAACAAAATCCAAACTTGAAACAAGAAAGAGATCGATTCGATAGTAAACTGTTTTACAAATTCTCTCTAAATGCATCCATGCACTTCACCTATCCCTCCTTCCCCCCATGTCTTAAAAGTCTTCACTGGAAAATTGCCTATTGTCTGTTATTTACATGGTCTATTTCTGATTGCATGTGTTTGTGAACCAAATAAAAAGCATTTCCATGTTATAAAATATCTTAACTATTTTTTTTAATTATTTGCATGTGATATTAGTGATATTTGATTTCCCATTGATGTGGGTCACCTGTCTTTGAAATGGGCACAAATATAGATCTCTTCCAATTTGTTGGCCAAGTAACTGTCTTCCAAATTTCTTGATATGAATAAGTGACTGCCTCCTGTGTTTCATCAGTTTGTTGAAAGATTTCAATTTGTATTTCATCAATTCCAGGAGATTTCCACTCCCCCACCCCCAATGCCTTTAGTGCAGCTTGGATGTCTTCTTTTAATACCATCAGGTGGGGTACAACACCCTTAAGCATGTAAAAGCCCTTATCCAATGTAAGGGAAGTTTTCCTAGGGTGTTGTTGCAACACATTTTACCTTACAAGATAAAAAAAAAAATGAGTAGAGAAAGATGGAGTGCATCCTTTGTACCTGAGGTTCCTGTTGTTGTTAGGTGCCATCGAGTCAGTACTGACTCATAGTGACCCTATGTACAATAGAACAAAACACTGCCCAGTCCTGAGCCAACCTCACAATTGTTGCCACACTTGGGTCCACTGATGCTGTCATTTTGCCAGTCCATCTCACTGGGGGTCTTCCTCTTTTTTTCTGACCCTCCACCTTACCAAACATGATATCCTGCTCCAGCAACTGGTCCTTCCTGACAATATGTCTGAAGTATGAGAGATGAAGTTTGGCCATCCTGGCTTCCAAGGAGCACTCTGGCTGCATTTCTTCCAAAACAGATCTGTTTGTTCTTTTGGCAGCATGGCACTTTCAATATTCTCCTCCTACACCATAACCCAAATGCATCAATTCTTCTATGTTCTTCCTTATTCACTGTCCCATTTCACACGCATATGACGTTATTGAAAATACCATGGCTTGGGTCAAGTGCACCTTAGTCCTCAAGCTGACATCTTTGCTCTTCAATACATTAAAAAGGTCTTGTGCAGATTAGCCCAATGCAATACATTGTTTGATTTCTTGACTGCAGCTTCCATGAGTGTTGATGGTTGATCCAAGAATGAAGTCCTTGACAACTTCAATCTTTTTTCCGTTGATAAGCATGTTGTTTATTGGTCCAGTAGTGAGGATTTTTATTTTCTTTACATTGAGATGCAATCCATACCGAAGGCTGTGCTCTTTGATCTTCATCAGTAAGTATTTTAAGTCCTCTTCACTTTCAGCAGCAAGGTTGTATCATCTGCATATCACAGGTTGTTGATGAGTCTTCCTCCAAACCTGATGCCACATTTTTCTTCATATACCCCAGCTTCTCGGATTATTTGTTCAGCATATAGGTTGAATAAGTATGGTGAAAGAATACAACCCTGTTGCACACCTTTTCTAGTTTTCAAACATTCAGTGTTCCCATGTTCTATTTGAACAACTGTCTCCTGGTCCATGTATAGATTCCTCATTAGTATGATAAGTATTCAATACTCATACTTTGCAATGTAGTTCATAGCTTGTCATGATCCACACAATCGAAAGCCTTTGTGTAGTCAGTAAAGCACAGGTAAACATCTTTCTGATATTCCCTACTTTCAGCCAAGATCCATTGGACATCAGCATTGATATTCCTCATTCCACATCCTTTTCTGAATCTGGCTTGAACCTCTGGAAGTTCTCTGTCAGTGTTTGCCATTTATGTATTACCTTCAGTAAAACTTTACTCACATGGGATTTGAAAGAGATTGTCTGATGATTTCCACATTCTATTGAGTGACCTCTCTTTGGAATGGGCACAGATACAGCTCTCTTTAAATTAGTCAGCCAGATAGTTGTCTTCCAAATTTCTAGGCATAGATGAGTGAGTGCCTCCAGTGCCGCCTCACTTTCTCGAATGATTTCAATTTTTCTTCCATCAATTCCTGGTGCCTTGTTCTTTGCCAATTTCTTTAATACATCTGGGACTTCTTCCTTCAGTATCATTGGCTCTGTGACAATTCCAGATCCAGAGGAAGATTTATACCAAGACACATGGAGATCTGTAAGGAATGCCAGGCTTACAGATAAATGAAAAAAGACAGATCTTTGCCCAGATCTGACACAGAGAGAAAGCCTCTTCTAGATACGGATCTCTGAATTTGGACTTCTAGACTTCTAAAATGTAACAGAGTGAAGTTATGTTTGTTAAGCTATCCACTTGTGATAGTTTTGTTATCATAGCACTAGATAACTAAGACAGCAATACTGCTGATTTAAAATGAGGAAAGATGTGTGTCAGCTTGTATTCCTTTACCATACTTTTTCAATCTATATGCTGACTGTGAGAGGGTTTTATGTCTATTTGACTGGGCCAGGATTCTCAGCAGTATAGCAGCTAAAAAGTAGTGATTTCCCATGATGAGATCTAATATAATGTAATTACTTCCATGATAAGATCTGCTATGTTCAACTGATCAATAGAAAGGACATTTCCTCAGGGGTGTGGCCTGAAACATATTTCATCTTACAAAGATAATAGGAGATAAAAAGTGAGCAGATAAAGAGAGACCTACCGCTGATGGGGTTGGGCCGGGATCGGACATTGTTTCATTCTGCTGTGCATCGGGTCATTATGAGTCGGTGCCAACTCGATGGCACCTAACAACAACAACAACTATCACCAAGAAAGAAGAACCAGGAGTGGAGTGTGTCCTTTGGACTTGGGATCTCTGTACTGTGAAATTCCTAGATCCAGGGAAAGATTGATACCAAGACACATGGAGATCTCCAAGGAATATTGGGTAGTCTAAGATGCTGAAAGGAGACAAGAATGTTTTTCCAAATCCAGCACTCTGCATTCAGACTTCTAGCCTCCTGAACTGTAAGAGAATAAAGTTCTATTTGCTGGCCGTTCACTGAGTGGCTTCTGTTATAGCAGTACTAGATAATTAACAGACTAACCAAATATGACTCATATGAAGAATGTGGCATCTGGATTAGAGGAAGACTCATTAATAATTGTGAGATGACATAATCTTGCTTGTTGAAAGCAAAGAGGACTCGAAGCAGTTAATGATGAAGATCAAAAACTTAAATATGGATTACGTCTTCACATCTGAATGTAAAGAAAATGAAAATCCTCACAACTAGACCAATAAGAAACAGCACAATAAATAGAAAATACATTGAAGTTGTCAAGGATTTTATTTTATTTGTAGCCACAATCAATGCCTATGGAAGCAGCAGTCAAGAAATTAAACTATGTACTTACTGCATTGGGAAAATCTTCTGGAAAAGACCTCTTTAAAGTGTTTAAGTGTAAAGTTATCCTTTGAGAAATAAGGTTGCATAACCCAAGCCATGCTGTTTTCATTTGATTCATATGCATGTCAAAGCTGGACAATGAATAAGGAAAACCAAAGAACTGATGCATTTGAAATATGGTGTTGGAAAAAAATATTGACTATACCATG